>NW_024093265.1:0-12534 GCF_014356525.2 Nilaparvata lugens | reverse complement strand
TATTATTATAGACCTAATATATGGCTATTCTTAAAAGTGGTAATTGAGTGGACTATTTTATTAATTTATCAATTTAAGCTATCTAAATCAAAATTTATAGTTATTTTACACTAAATTTTATAAAAATTGTACAAGTGAAATTCTAACCTTATTTTGGACTTTGTCACCTATAAATCTGGAAGAAAATAGCACAAGGACTACCTTATTATTTTATCTTTCAATGTTATTACATTAGTGTCATTTGCATTGTAAATAAATAAAATAAATAAATATTAGATTAATTTTGCCAGGTCACTAGGGTCATGACAACACCTTCAAAGAACCATACATTAAAAGTTGCTAATGTCTATGGTACCTAACACAGGAATCAAAATATCAATATTAATTGAAAAAAAAAACAATATATCAATCTTGTTGAAAAGTTTTTTGATGACAGTGTTTTCAATCTCAACTAACTTAAATATTTTCTCATTTTTCAAAAAAATCTATTTGTAGTTCCATGTTATATGATATATGAGCTTATACATTTTGTAAAATGTCTGCCAAATAAGAAATCTTGATTAAGTTTGTGGAGTGAATATTGATGTTGTGGAACTTTTCCATGTTTGAAGAGACTTGAGATTTGTCAATATTTTATTAATAGCACACACAAAAGAATGCTTCTGTAAAATAATAATTTTTATTGAAATAAAGTGGATATTGACAAAATCCCAGATCTCTTCAAAACGGTATCTTGAATCTAGAAATCGTTTATAATCATTAAACAATGTGGAGACTTTGATGTGACTAAAAATGTTTGTATTTTGTGTAGAGGCACTCCTGTACGAGATGCTGCCAAGGTATGTGGCAGAACAACTGAAAAGAGGCAACAAAGTCGAGGCTGAGAGTTTTGACTTTGTCACAATTTACTTCAGTGACATTGTTGGTTTTACTGCCATGTCAGCAGAAAGCACACCACTTCAGGTATGTCTCACATATTCACATATCACTGTAGAATAGCTCACAATAAGTGTATGAAATAGTTGTCATATTGAATGAACTATTGAATAACTATTTTATGGCAAATAATTGATTGATTTTTTGAAACGACGTGATACGGTATTGCCAAAACCATTTATTTCATCCAATAACTTCCACAATATCCAGAATGCCTAATAGTAATTTCGCACCTAGAGCAGAAAATGAGATTTTTCGGTTCGAAATCGGTTTTAAGTCCGAGGCCGTAGGCCGAGACTAGAAAAGATTGAGAACCGGAAAAACATTTTTTTCCCGTGGTGCGAACGATATTTTTCGCACCACCACAGGTTTGCTGACAAAATAAATAAAGAATACTTGTTATGTACTATCTCTTGATTTTAGTGGTAGAGGATTTGCAGTCAGGATTTCAGATCTTTTACAATTTCACTTGGAATATCACGGGCGTCGTCATCTTCAAGCATTTTTGAAATTTGAATGTGCTATCAACAATAAATAATTGAATAAAATGGTGCGAAGCGAATGTGAATTAGTTTGATTTGAAATTCGAACTGAAATCATGGCGACTTGATGAAGAAAGTGGACACTCGCCCGATCTAGTGAATGATTTATTAACTACGGACTTCCAAGCGGCTGGAAAGAGAACACCTTCTGCCTAGACCAGAAAAGAACCTGTTTCTTACATCAGAGAGTCGTCTGCAAACAAGGTCTTTCAGATCTACGTAGGGACTGGAAAACAGCTGCTTTCTGTGCAGTGTGGCGAAAATATATCCGAGAAGATGCTTCATTCAAGAAGGAAGAGAGGAGACGAGAATAAGGTGGGAGGATGAAGTGAGAGACGATCTCCAAAAAATGGGATTTACAGAATGGAGACAAAATGACTGATGACCGAGAAACGTGGAGAGCTGTAGTGGAGGCGACCAAAGCTCATATTGGGCTGTAGTGCTTTTGATCGGTTCTAATAAGTTGAAAGCATCAATAAGTAAATTGATAAATTTGTCCTTTCAATGTTTGTTATTCAAAGCAGCTCTGATTATTCAATAAATAATTTCTTATATTGATATTTTACAGTAATAAATAATGTCATATTGGAATTCTCTAATTGATTGGTTTTTGAAATTACATTCACAACTTAGCATGTTGTATAGGTACATTATTATCAGCTACATTGATTGTAATAAGTGATTTTTTGCAATATCGTCTTGTAATATTATTGCCTCCTTGCTCAACCCATTATAAGATTAACTTATATAGGTAGGTCAAGTTGATGTTTAAATGTTCAATCTCAAATATATTGATTAGGTATTTTTGAGGCGACTGAATTATGCTTCTTTGAATGAATGTGGATCATTACATTATTATTGAATTATCCATACTACTATAATGAGAAAGGAATGACTTATCCACGATACGGGATAGGAAAGTTATGTTTGATCACGTCGGAACTTCTGGTCTGATTAACTTGAAAATTTGCATATAGATTCTTCATTACTGTAACCGAGGATGTTATAGGTCTTTTTCAATTCTTCAAGATCTGTTAGGTCAAGTTTTAAAATAGACCTAAATTACGGAGCATGGATTTCCTGCTAGTTATATAATTAGGTAGCTTGACGAATAGCAGAGCGTTCTAAACGAATGAAAACATTTATTAATATACTGTAGTATTAACATAAGAACACTTCACTTATAGGGGCTACTTTTGTACAGATTCATAAAAGGTTTCTAACGAGTTTTTTATATTGTTTTATTAGCATGTATATTCCATTTGAATATACAGGCAGGAATTAATTCCTGGCATTGATATGCGGTACCGTAGTTACAAAAATTATATTGAAGGATTAGCGTAGCTCATCTCCATATTGTAGATCATGATTCTAGAACTATCTATCAAATTGATTTAATATTTTTATTACTTTTTCAGGTTGTGGATTTTCTCAACGATTTGTACCCTTTGCTTTGACTCAACCATTGAGAACTACGATGTGTACAAAGTGGAGACTATTGGAGATGCTTACATGTGGTGAGTTATCATTCATTTTTGCTGAGGGTAATTCTCATATGACTCAAGGCTTGTGTGTGGTAATGAGAAAGGATCATTGGAGGGTTAAGAGGACCTACCAGTTGGCCTACAATTTCAATATTTTTATATTACATAATCCCACAATTCAATTGTTCTCGTATTAAAATATAGTAATGTTGTGATATTTCTCCAGAGCTATCTGGACCATTTTAAACTATTAAAAATTGAACAGTGGGTCACATTGTTTCTTATTCGTTTTCTTCAGATTGATTTATTTCTAGAAAGGCGTGAGGTTTGAAGTTGGAGTATCATACTCTGTATGCTTATTTATCAATATTGATAAGGCTCATTTCCCAATATTTCTTTTATCATTTCCATTATGTTTAATTGTGATAATAACTAATGTATACTATACTGTACTATGATGCAATTATGATAAATTATTGAACTTTTATGATGGATCCTCAGTGTTCCTCATTATGTCAATTATATGGGTTATTCATTCCAAAGAGCATAGGCTGCTCTAACAGACAAAGATTATAGTACCTATCTTATAACTAATAGATAATCAAAAATATATAAGAGAATAAGATCTACTTCCAAAACCGAATAAATCAAGAAACTCTAGAGTTTTAGATGTATACAAAATTTAGTTCTCCTCAACTCATACTATTAGCTATTATTCTGCATTTCATTTCATTCAACTAGAGCGAGGTGCTGTTTCCCAAGGCAACTCCTATCTTTCATATTCGTTTGCAACAGTTTCATGATAGCCTATTCTATTTCCAATCATTTGTTTCATTAGAGATAATCAATTATTATGATTGAATGATTTATTATAAATTGTAGTTCATTAAGGTGGATTCACACACAACAGGACAGAGAACAGTGAACATATTCCTGATTAAATATAACTTCTAATTGAACTAACATTCCCACTCAGCTTATCCAAGTGAGTATGAATAATACCATAAGAACTTATGGGAATTAATTTCACTGTCGTGTGCGAATTCAGCTTATGCTACATAATTATTTACATTTGTTCCTTGTTATTTAATGAGTGTAGGTAAGTGGGCTTCCAGTGCGCAACGGAGACAACCACGCGGCAGAGATCGCTTCAATGTCGCTTCACTACTCGAAGCCGTCAAGAGATTCCAGATCAGGCATCGGCCTTCTGACAATCATGCTCCGCATCGGAATACATTCTGGTTGGTTCCATCTTGATTCCATTCTATCTATACAAAAAGTGAACCGTTTATTCTTTAATGAGGAGCAATAGCCTACTTTTATTGGTTGAACACTGTATTGTTTTATTGATTGACTGCCTTCATTCTAACTCTTCGCTCCACTCATCCTCCTACACAATTCCAATGCAAGAGCATGAGTAGATACCTATCATGAATACATTTCATGAATAAAAAATTACTTGTACATCACTTGTATTGAATTATATTATAGAATCTTTGATGATGTAGGCCTAGTAAAAAACACAAATTTTGTCATCAATAGAAACAGATAGAACATTATTGTGTGTCTAATTCAACTTTTATACATGTTGATTTAACTGAGTTATTCAGTAGCTAGTCAGTAGAATGCAGTAGATTATTCATTTAGTTATGTTTGGAATTTTCTAATTAATTGTGATTATTTAATTAGTTTAGAAGTATTTTTTTAATTTAAAAATGATTTTTGTGTGTTTTGAATTGTAAATTGAGTGTGTAATTGATGAATGTTAAGTGACACATAACCTAGCTACATTTGGACTGTTGTATAAATTAGAATTGGAACCGTTTTTGGGCTTAAGCCTGTGGTACTTTTCTGTAAGTTGTGTAATTACTTCTGAATGATTATTCTGAATTATTCTTGAAGAATGAACATTTGACACTATTGTCAGGACACTTAATATTAGGAGCTATAATGATTGGAGCTAGCTGGCTATATCACTTGATAGAATGTTGGGTTCGAATCACCTTCTATAAATTTGATATAAATTAGATTTGTGAATAAAGATTTGCAGTGGAAGACACTTCAAGCTGTAATGGGTATCATTAGTCATAAATTCATGTCATTTTAGATATTGAACTGAATAATATATATTATTCATTATTTTTATCAAAGTTATTCAACTATTGCATTGTTTTTCAGGACCAGTATGTGCCGGAGTAGTGGGTCTTAAAATGCCTCGCTACTGTCTATTCGGAGATACCGTCAACACTGCTAGCCGTATGGAATCAACTGGAGCTGGTAATTATTCATTATAATTCAAATTTGATAATTAATTATTAGGATCAATCTAATGAATCTAATAGTGCTTTATTCACAGCTTATAAACATTTTTAAAATTATTTTATTTTCATTTTATAGTCTTTTCTCAGCACATATTTGTTTGGATTTTTATGATTCTGCTGTTATCAATTTTGTAATTATTAGTTAAATTTAACTTTAACTTTCTGCATTATTTCGAAATATTATGTTTTTCTTTTACTGTTTTGCAACTCTCACCAGCGGGCAAAGATTTTCTTTTGCTGGTGATGCCTAGATTTTATATTTTATTTTAATTTTATTCAAGTATATGTAGTATGAGTAATTATGCTTATTTATTTATATTTTTAATTAATGTCATATTATAAAGATTCTGTATATGTTTTGAATATTCTAATTGGCAATAAATGAAATTGAATTGAATTGAATTGAATTTATACAAAACATACAAGATTAGCAACTTTGTCAACCATAAACTTTCTGTAATTTCGCCAACTTCGCCAAGTCAACAGATAAACAAGTCGTCATTCTATTCTATTCTATTCTATTCTAATTATTGATCATAGGCTATATTTACAATATTGATCATCCATACCCGGGTCAAAGACTAATGAATTTAGACTTCATTCTCAAAAATTAGGGGCTCATAAAGTGTAGACCTACGGTACTCTATCTTTTGTATCATAAAATTGATACAAAAAAAATTGAACACAAAATAAAATGAAGGGAAAAAGGAGGAATAAAATGAAGAAATGAAGGAAACATAGTGTAAAGTTTCAGCTATTTTGAATTATTTAGGAATGTGTAATTCGTCAAGGAAAAACGTTTCCAATTAGAGAAATGAGAAAATAAAAACTACGACTACTGTTATAAAAGCTGCGACTACGCCCCGTGTTGGAAAGATAATTTTCTGACTCCAGCTGTTCAAAGTCTAGGACTCAGCCAAATCCCGAGCTCGGAAAACGGCCTTAATTATTTTTTCTAGGGCGGTTTCCGAGCTCGGGATTAGCTAAGTCCTAGACTTTAAACAGCTGGAGTCAGAAAATTGGTTTTCCAAAACGGGGGTAGTCGCATCTGTCATAGTCACGTTTGAATTGAATTTCGAAAAACTAGAAAATTGAACACAAAATAAAATGAAGGAAAAATATTGTAAAGTTTCAGCTATTTTGAATTATTTAGGAATGTCTAATTCCGTCAAGGAAAAACGTTTCCAATTATAGAAATGAGAAAATAAAAACTCCGACTACTGTTATAAAAGCTGTGACTATGCCCGTTTTGGAAAGCTAATTTTCTGACTCCAGCGTTTAAAAGTCTAGGCTTAGCTGAATATATATTATCTAACGAAGATCCTAAATAAATGCTGTAATCACCCGAAGATTCTGCTACTGCAGACATTGAAACAGGGTTAACAGCTAGATGGAAATCCATGAGAACCACTATCCAAAATTATTTGCAGGCCGGAATCGAACCGGTACCTCACATTGCCATTTACAGCGTTTATAAGGATTTTCGTTAAATAATAATATCTATTAATTAGCATTTGGATAAATGCATTCTCTATTTAATTCCATCTGTAAACTTAGCTAAATCCCGGCCCTTAATTATTATTATTAATTCAAGTAAGGAAGGCATTGGATAATTTCAATGTATGGTAGGAATATTGTACACTTTATTTTAAAAATAAAGGACTCATAAAGTGTAGGCTTACACTCTCTTTTCTTTTTTTTAATTATTTCAAGTTGATAAGTATCTATATACTTCCAGATATAGTAATATTAATGTAATTCAGTCTTTCTTTAATACAAGTATGTTCAGTTGTATCAAAGAGTAATACTCTTTTTAGTTTCTATTTTTCATAGTTGTAGAGTAGGAGAACATTTTACATATTTGACGTTTGTATATTTTATAACATATATATGATTTTTACACTAAAATAACGCAAGTGCAGACTTTTAATTGTGGAAAATGTAAATATTAAACTTACTGAATATATTCATTACTTATAACCTTTAGCCCTTCGAATCCACTGCAGTTCCCAGTGCAAGGCCCTTCTGGACCGCCTACAGGGCTACAGGTTCGCTGAACGAGGTTTGGTGGGCATGAAGGGAAAAGGAGAGGTCCTCACCTATTGGCTGTTAGGCAAGTACACTGTAGGGCTACTTACTATATCTATATTCTATATAGAGAGATTCACGTTATACAGTCAGCAATGCTATTGATTAACATTGGTTTTCTATACTTTGTCTGTCATTGGGCAAAGCAGATAGCTCTATCTTTTTTTACCTCCGCACTGTTGCCAAATCGTTTGTTCTTTGTACCACTAACTCTCTGCCTGATATAGTACCTTGTTTTTTTCAATTTATTGACAATCCAACTATAGTGAAACTCAGGCTATAAATTCAGCACCTGATTTACATTATTGGTTTGCTATCCTTGTCTGTCATCAGGCAAAGCAGATAGCTCTATCTTTTTCTACCTCCGCACTGTTTCCAAATCGTTTGTTCTTTGTTATACTAACTATCTGCCTGATATATAATGTTTTCTTCAATTATTATTATTGACAATCCACGATAGTGAAACTCAGGCTATAAATTCAGCATATGATTGACATTGGTACCGTATCCTTGACTGTTTTTTGTTGTTATACATTCAACATTGACTGACAACTGTTTTTATCTCGTTTTCTCATTTTTAATTAGGATTATTGTACCTTCAAGTTGAATCCAAAAGTCAAACATGTTCAATATCTACTTTTGTTTCAACAAAAATTGAAGAAGAACTACCGTACATTGGTATCGTGGATTCAATTATTTTCAAGTTTGCAAAAGTCGTTCATTTCAATTAATTATTATTATTCATGAAATTCATGCTGAAACTTAAAGAAGAAAATACATTGGTATCTTGGATTCAAGTATTTTCAAGTTTGCAAAAGTCGTTCATTTAATTAATTATTTATTATTCATGAAATTCATGCTGTAACTTAAAGAAGGAACTACATTGGATCTTAGATTCAAGTATTTTCAAGTTTGAAAGTAGTTTATTTAATTAATTATGTATATTCATTTATTTAATTATTTGTTCATTTATTATTTCACTCAAATCTTGAATTCAAAGAAACTTGACTAGTCTAAAGCCTCTCACATGTACACATGTAGTGAAGAGCTTGACTATTCCGTTTCCAAGAACGCCTGACCTCTCTGTTGTGTACTCTCACACCTAATTCCATTCGTTTATAGGCGAGGAACCAGAATGGCGACAGGCTCGCAGCGACGAACGACGCCGACGCCGCTCGGAAGCCAACGCGAGACACTGTGCGTCGCAACACTGTGTCTCGCGACACTGTGCCTCGCAACACTGTGCCTCGGCACACTTTGCCTCGCAGCACCGGAAGTCGATTCGCAACAAGACGGAACTGAACGGATGTCCGCCCGGCGTGCCTCGCAGTTCGCTTAAGAATCGCAACTCAAGCAGTTTTGGGTCGCCTTACAGTATCAGGTGCAATTTGTCCAGGTATGTTTTATTTATTTTATTTCATCCATTGAAAATAATAAATATTTGCCTTTGGCAGAGTAGATAAAGGATATGTGGAAGCAAGAGAGAGTGACGACACTGCCTTTGATAATGTCAGCTACAGGCGTTTAAACATGAATTTTAAAAAAACACTTATGAAGTGAAAATGCACTTGAGCTGCGTTTACACTGAAGTTATTAACAAAATGTTAATAACTTAATCTTTACAGATTCTATTAGATTGAACGGAACTTGACAAACACATATGTTCATCATGTGTATG
This sequence comes from Nilaparvata lugens, assembly GCF_014356525.2. NCBI lineage: Eukaryota > Metazoa > Arthropoda > Insecta > Hemiptera > Delphacidae > Nilaparvata > Nilaparvata lugens. The sequence continues at coordinate 3,485 of NW_024093265.1, read as the reverse complement.
ATAAGTTATGTTCAATTTAATAGAATCTATAAGGATTAAGCTATTAACATTTTGTTAATAACTTTGGTGTAAACGCAGCTTTACATTGGAGACAACAACAGGTCGAAACGATGTACCACCAATGTACTGTAAGTGTATTTTTCACATTTTCATAAGTGTTTTTTTTTTAATTCAAGTTTAATTTTAATAGTGTAAAAGTATAGATATGCAACAGAGTAGCCTACAGGTGTTTATTTATTTACTTATAAATTGATAGATACAATATAATTCTCAACTATGAATGATTGGGAACGGAACAACAGCCTTAAAGCTCAAAACTGCCAGGTGTTGTACCAAGGGAACTGCCAGAAAGGTTGCACAGTTCGAGACTGCCTGTATGAGTGCAAAATTTAATGCAGAAAGCAGTAATACTTTGCACAACATCGTTGGTAAGAAGTTTTCTCGATACACAAAGATGAAACAAGGTATTATTTTGCTAAATAAGCTAATTATGACCTATGAAGAAATAAAAAGAAAACCTATAATAATAATATTTATTATTATTAAACGAAAATCCAAATGATATTGAGTAGCCTGGCTGGCTCAGGGCTGGTGTCAGAGTGTGTAGGTTGCACTTGATCAATTTCAGGGCCTCTGACATGACCTAAAATGACTGATCAGAAATAGAATTGAATACTGTGGACTTATTAATACAGTACGGTACCTAATCTATTAATACATGTCATAGAATATTTCAAAAAGGTATTGACAATCAACATAAATAGTTCAATACACACATAATAATTACACATAGTCATACAAACAATATTCATAACAATTTAAAACATCAATTTGAATATCAATCAGTCTTTAAACAGGCTGTGATAGCTATCTTAATAAATTACATAATAGTCTTTTAAGTAATCTCATGATGAAATAAAACACTGCAGCATCATTCTCTGAATGTTCAATTTCATGTTTCCATAAAATGGATGAAATCAGGGCTACTTTATTGTATTTATAAAATAGAATTATAGTACCCTTTGATATTAACAAAATAATAGATTAAAATACAAATTGTAACTACTTGTTTATAATTGGAACTATTTTTGTGAACTACTACCAATTTTTGGAACTAAAAACATCTCTTTCATTTCAAAACAAGAGGAGATTGAATGACCATCAACGTTGATAACTGATTCTATAAAACAGAAAATATCAAGTTTCTCTAATGGTTTTAAGTGTTGTGAGGGATATGGTGAGAAAAATTGATCAGAATCTCTAGTGTGATATCAGTGATAATAATTAGTTTGATAATGATGATGATGATATAATAATAATTGCATGACTAGGGTATTGGATTAAACTTAAAATCAAGGATATAAGAGCGATAAATGATTTTTTTCCCTGATGCCACATTTTTTGCTGTGGTAAGTGACGACTCATACAGCGTTGAAATCTATGTGAGATATACAATATTAAATGAGAATAGTTTGTAAGCACCTATATGTAACGGGCAATTCTAAATTTGGTACTTTGTTGTAAGATTGAGTCACCTCTTTTATTTCTTACACATTTTATGGTACATACCGTATATTGCAATGCATCTACAAACACTACATGCAAAATAAAACTTAGAAAAATAGCTTGACTATCTCACTATCACACAGTCTTGCTTCCCAGTATTTCAAAGCAAAATAGAGTGAAATAAATCGAAGTAATGTAGAATGGAGTAAATGAATAGCAAAGCACAGCAAAAGCAAATCAAAGTAGACAAGTATAGTTGAAGTAGTTGGGTACCGTAACGTCTTTATAAATCTACAATAATTATGTCATCTAGACTACTAGAATCTACTCATCTAGATTAGGTCCAGGTGTGAATTTTATAGAATAGTTGGAATATTATATTGAGTATAGAAGGGAAGAGTATAAAAATATTATCTGCACTTATTTTGAAATAATGGTAATTGAATAGCTACATAACGTAATTATAATGAAGGATTCAAAAAATATCATAGTACACATGTAATCTTGCCAGGTTTTGCTGGCAACGCCAGTTAAAAATTTAAGTTTAAATTTTATTTATATTCTGTATAAGTATGAAGTATTTGTTTTATTTATTATTGTTATCTTTATATAATTGGCAAATAAATTATCAATTGGCAAATAAATCTACATTGTGTAGGACACAATGTAGTGTCACATCTAATCATGACTGAGTAGGATTGAATAGAGAGAAGTTGATAATTTATTGTGGAAAACTCATACATAAGGGATTAAATTATCAAAGTAAGAGGTTGAATTAGACTGATCTATTATTGAGCCAATGACCACAGATTGTTGGCATTAAAAGCTGCTCAAATGAATAGTTTGCATCAACTGTGTTGTCAAATTTAATAATATACAGTCCTATATTATATGGACTTGTATTAAAAGATTGAAATCTCGTCTAATTTGGAACATGTTGTTTTCCCTAAGTCTCAATATGATTAATTCAAAGTATAGTTTATCAGTATAAACAAGAAATAAATCTATACCATTTTTAGAGCATAAATGCAATAGATTCTAATGAAGTTGCATGCGATAGATTTATTTACATTATCTGAGTAAACTGGATCTTTATCTTCAATTTTATTAAATTCCACAATTCAAATTTCACGATAAACCCCGTTCTTGCATCAGATTTCACACCTCAAACGTTCTCCAGCTTCATTTTTCCAAAATTATGCAATCGTCATTTCCATTCAATTATTTAATTGTAGGCTACATTAGAAAATCCACAATCATTCAATGATTGAGGAAGGATCAATAGGCACAGATCACACCACTGTTTCATATTAAAATTCAAATTTCAAATTACATTTATTGCCCACGACACATTATATAAAATATTGTACACAGGCACTGTCAATATACATATAAAAATCACACACTTAACACTAAACATAAATAGTTAGCACATCATTCTATGCTGTCCAACCAAACTATAAAAACATTTATTTTGTATTCCTTCTCTAGTAATTCTCTGATATCCAATAGTAGGTGGTTATAAAGATTACAGTAGGTATTAAATAGAAATAGGACAGAAAAAAGTTGTTGCATCTCCAAATCGATTGAATCACTGTCTTTATTTATTCATTTAATTCATTAGGGCACAGTTATGATTAGATTTTATTAGAATGCATTTACTTACACACACATATGAATGAATTGTTGACTCATTGCTCAGTGAACCCTTTTACCAATAATAAAACTTGGGAAGGGAGAGATGTGATGTATTGAGAAAGCATAATTATGCTTATTGGAACGTTACCATAGGATTTAGAATAAATAGTTTAGTCCTAAAAAAATAAAATCTTATCATAAAATGATAAAATCTAATCATAACTGTGTCCTAATGAATTAAATTAATAAATGAAGACAGTGATTCAATTGATTTGGAGATGCAACAGCTTTTTTAGGATTTAGAATAAATAGTTTAGTCTTCGATCTGGCCTTATGGCATC
>NW_024093264.1:0-13039 GCF_014356525.2 Nilaparvata lugens | reverse complement strand
ATAAAATTTAATCATAACTGTGTCCTAATGAATTAAATTAATAAATAAAGACAGTGATTCAATTGATTTGGAAGATGCAACAACTCTTTTAGGATTTAGAATAAATAGTTTAGTCTTCGATCTGGCCTTATGGCATCAAGTTAATGTTGTAGAAATAGAATAGACAGAATTCGAGAGTTCACATGATTGAGGACACGAAAAAGATTACAAGGCTCAAGGTTGAGACAGTTATAACCCCTACTAGTAACAGACCATCTCTTAGTGAGTCTGAAACCATGTGTGGGCAATACAAGAGACCGGGGCACTGGAGATCATACTGTCCCGAATCCCACATGTAAAAGGAGCGGAAAGAGAGCACTGAAATGTGTCTGTGATGTGCAGAAGGAGAATAAAACTCCGAACAAGACAGCAGTGATGCAAACGGCACACAGGATTCCTGTGATTGAAGAGTCATCAAGGGACAACAGACTATTCATTACTGTGACAATCGGTGGTGAAAGGTGTCGGGCATTGCTAGATAGTGGCGCTGAAGTTGATTATATGAGTAATGAGGTTTATGAAGTTCTCCAAAAAAAAGGGATGATAAGGAAGGTACCAACTCATCACCACGCAATATTAGCTGATGGACGATCTACCCAATAAATGGGAAGCTGACATCTAATGTAACTATAGGACAAATCACAGTTCCACTAGTGGCGTCTATAATGGAAGGACTTGGACAAGAGTTGCTATTAGGCATGGAATTTATGCGTGAAAACAGGGTGAATATTCACACATTCACGAGAGAGGTGGAGTGGGATCCTCCCCAACTGAATCCTACAAGTCCGCTAATAATATCGCGATCTCTCTTATTGGGGACTAAGACAACAGCAGTCCCAACAATATCAGCTGTACAATCCGAATCTCAGGACAACAAGGATCGCGACAAAAGGATATTCATGCAGGTTGGTTTGAATGGAGTTGAACTCAATGCTTTGATTGATGCCAGGGCGGAGTTGTCATATGTTCCAAGGCAAGCATCCTGGGGCAACATAGTGATGGATCACAGGAATGAGATGAATGACTCTGAATGACGGGGCCATGATTCATGCCCCAGCCACCAACACAAGTGGTAACTCTGAGAGGGATATGGAAAAGTCAAGACCAGCCCCTACTGTCATGGATGTGGAGAAGTCAATACCCTCCTCAACTGATATGGATGTAGAAGAGCAAACACAGTCTTTGACCGTCAAAGAGATAATCCCACAGTCCCAGTATACCACAGCAGGACTCTCAAGAAATATGGATCTGGTGCTGTGTCACCGAGTCTCAACACCTGGTAAGCGTAAACGGGCCGGCAAGCCACGCATAAAAGTCCAATTACTGGATGGACGATGTAAATATCTACCTGTGTTACCAGGTGTAGATGACACTCATAGGCAGTGGCATACACCTCTAAAGGTGGTGCCTGAGCGGCATACACATCTTAAGGTGATGCCTGAGAGGTGTACACCTCTTAAGGTGATGCCTAGATGGCTCACGCCTTTTAAGGTGGTTCCATAGAGGGCTCCGAACACCTCCCCCCCCCCACAAGTAGGAGTGGGGTGTCACAAAGTGGAATTGTGACGAGAAAATAGTTAATAATATTACTGAAAGACGCTCGGCTATCAGCAAAGCTAGCCGACCGCGGATATAAGGAAGGTACCGATGGCGCACCATCTTCCGCGCATCGAGAAGATTTCCACCGCCTCTGGCGGCGGCACAACTCCATCCCCTCCACTTGGGGGAGTATTTAAACGCCGGACGAGCCCCAGACCACAGCATTCCGCTCACAACCTTCTGCTCCTTGTACAGCGGCCCGTTGGCTGCCATACGTCCCCGACCTCCTGTCCTGGTACAGCGGCCCGTTGGCTGCCGTACGTCCCTAACCTTCCATCTCCCTAGGGCACAGCGGACCGTTGTCTGCCGTCCCTGTCCTTCCATCTCCCTAGGGCACAGCGGACCGTTGTCTGCCGTCCCTGTCCTTCCTTCTCCCTAGGGCACAGCGGACCGTTGTCTGCCGTCCCTGTCCTCCCATCTCCCTAGGGCACAGCGGACCGTTGTCTGTCGTCCCTGTCCTTCCTTCTCCCTAGGGCACAGCAGACCGTTGTTTGCCGTCCCTGTCCTCCCATCTCCCTAGGGCACAGCGGACCGTTGTCTGCCGTCCCTGTCCTTCCTTCTCTCTAGGGCACAGCGGACCGTTGTCTGCCGTCCCTGTCCTCCCATCTCCCTGGGGCACAGCGGACCGTTGTCTGCCGTCCCTATTCTTCCTTCTCCCCAGGGCACAGCGGACCGTTGTCTGCCGTCCCTATTCTTTCCTCCTCAGGGCACAGCGAACCGTTGTCTGCCGTCCTATTCTTCCTTCTCCCCAGGGCACAGCGGACCGTTGTCTGTCGTCCCTATTCTCCCTTCTCCCTAGGGCACAGCAGACCATTGTCTGCCGTCCCTATTCTTTCTTCTCCCCAGGGCACAGCGGACCGTTGTCTGCCGTCCCTATCCTGTCTGTCCTTCCTTTTCCTACTTCACTGGAGCGGAACCGAGGCCGTAAGGCCGATACAAAATTACATCAAAGTGGTGTCATTGGAGAAGAGAGCGACCTTCACGCCGTCAGAAGCACCAGGAGGTGCTGTTCACGCCAGCTGAGGCACAAAGAAGAAGGAAGAGGAACTTCGACTTGCCTCCTTTCCCCGCCCACATTACGACTGAGCGAAGTCATCCAGGAGCAACACCTGGGTATCAATCACCCACCTCTGAAGCTACTCAGGGTGTACGTGATAAGCTTCTCCTAACCTTAGCAACTCCTAATTTTAGCTTTCCCAACCTGAGTTTTTCCTAGCCTTGGTTTCTCACAAACCAATCTTCCCCCAATCTAAGCACTACCTAACCTCAGCATCTCCTAACCTAAGCTTTTCCCAACCTAAGCTCTTTTTCACCTCAGCTTTCCCTAACCTTGGCTACTTCTAACCTAAGCTTTCCTAACCTGAGTTTTTCCTAACCTTGGTTTCTCCCAAACTACGTTTCCCCTAATCCAAGCTTCTGCTCACCTTAGCTTCTCCTAACCTAAGTTTTTCCCAACCTGAGGTTTCCCTAACTTCAGCTTCTCCGAACCTAAGTTCTTCCCAATCGAAGCTTCACCTAACCTGAGCTTCCCTTAACCTTAGCAACTCCTACCCTAAGTTTTTCCTAACCTCGATTTTTCCTAAACCAATCTTCAAGCGCTTCCAAACCTTAGCATCTCCTAACCCAACTAATCCTAACTTAAGCTTTTCCTAACCTGAGCTTTTCCCAACTTTAGCTTCTTCTAATCTGAGTTTTTTCTCAATCTAAGTTCCACCCAACCTGAGCTTCCCCTAAACTTAGATACTCCAAACCTAAGCTTCTCCTAACCTTAGGTTTTTCCAAACAAAGCTTCTACTAACCTAAGCTTCTTCTAACCTTAGTGTCTCCCAACCTCATAGCTTTCCCAAACCATAGATTTTCCTAACCTAAGCTTTGTCTAACCTCAGCTTTTCTCAACCATTGCTTCTCCTAACATAAGTTTTTCCTAATCTGAGCTTCATCTACCTGAGTTTTCCCTAACCTAGCTTCTCCTAACCCAATCTTCTCCCAGCCTCAGATATTCCTAAACTTAGTTTTTCTACAATCCAAGTTTCTCCTAACCTGAGCTTTCCCTTACCTTGGCTTTTCCTAGCCAAAGATTTTTGTAACCTAAGCTAGTAATCAGTAATAAAACAAGTAGAAAATGGAATCTTCCTCATTGAGCAGTTTCAAAAACTAATGACACTGATCTGCATGTTTTAAACTTGTGGCCTTTTGGATATAGCAACAACTCTACAACTCTATGGTGCTAGTAGAAAAATTATAGGTTAGGCAAAATTCAATATTTGTTATTAATATCACATTGCATGGATTATGACTGTTCCATTCAACAAAATAATAGTGAGTCGATATCTTCAAAAATTGTTAAGATACAAATGTGCTGTAATTGGTAATGTTAAGCCATTTCAGCTGTTTTACATCCATGAAATCAAGCCGGTAAACGGCTGATTTTAGAACAAATGAAATTGTAATTCTCATTACAGCATACTATACTGTCATAAAATCATAATATGTTTTCTTTACAGTTGAGTCTGTTTCCTAGTTCCGAATTTGGAACAGCAGAACTGGTATAAAAACAACCTTTTAGCACTCCAGGAGGAAGTTTTGTCAACTACAATAAAGAAATTCTGGTCAAAACTTGTAAACTAGGTTATGTTTATAGAATGCATGTAGTAATGTCAGCACAAGCAGGTAATATTTTCTGTTTCTCATATTAATTTCTTCTAGATTATTATGACAAAAAATAGTGTATAAGTTACTTGGACGTGAATGTCTTTTGCAGTGCTCGAATGAAAATCTAGTCTCAGCTAACGCCTCGACTAGAAACATCATCCTCGCCTGCAAAAGGCCCCTCCGTCCTTGTAACCTAAAAAACTCTAATTCAATTCATTGAACCCTAACCTAACCAACAAGATAAGCAAAACCAAATCTAATTCAATCCAATCTAACCTATTTTTATCCAATCCAACCAATCCTAGCCTAATAAAATAAAAAAATATAATTCAAAATAATTCCTTCATTCAATCTTATAAAAGGTGTACTAATATTATATATACATAGAATAATATCAATATACATAATTAATGTAATATAATAGTGCTCACATTATACTAATCAGTTCATATCATCCAAATCCAAATCGTCAGTTTCATCAGGATCATCGGTTTCCCCATCTTTTGCTTTGCAGGGTCATATAAATTTCCTACTTCCTTACAGAACTCAGTGAAGCAGTCAACTTTCCTCAATTTGCATGATTCATAAATACATACTTTAATAAATAGCCAGGAAAGAAAGCTTTCTTCCTGTGGAAGCGTGGCAAAGTTGCCTTTGCCGCGCCACAAGAAGCTTCGATCTTGTTTGTGTGAGCACCTGAAAGTGGGTCAACAAAATTCATTTTGTGATTCACAAGTTCTTAAAACCTTCTTCTTTCAAACAGTCATAAGCTTTCCAATAGTCCGACACGATTGTTGAGCCCGGTTTGATGTACTCTTCGATAATAGGTGTCAGGGTATCCGATGACCGGTTCTCAACAGCCACCATGAAAACCTCTCCAGAAAGCTCATCGATGCCTCCAAACACCCACTGACCCTCAACAGCTCGCCCCCGATTATATTTCTCTTCCAAATTTACTCTCATGCAATTGGACATTTCTTCCAGGTCCTCCAATTTTTTGCTTCCTCAATACTGCGAAATCAAAAGTCACCTCCCGACAGAATGAACTCCAGTCAACAACTGTCCGATTTGGAATGTCCAACTATCAATGATCACTTTTGCGGTTACATTTTTCGTCTCAAATATATGAAACCTAAAATCTTCTACAACGGAAGTTTTGACTTTCAAAAAAAGTTCCTTGTCTAAGATTCACAGAATAACCACATCTTTCCTTTTCTTCTGGTTCTCAGATCTGTAATTATTGCAATACATTTATAGCCGTCTGTTTCAGAATTCACTTCCGTGATTTACATTCATCCCGACCACAAGCTGAACAAACTATAACACGCTTCAAAATCCCCCATTCCATACACTCATCAATCAAACAATTTCCCCTCATCACTCCACTTTTTTTATTCAAAGATTCACTTTTTAACCAGCCATTTTTATCTATAAAAATGATAACTTTAACTTATCAAACTTTCATTTCACAATCCACACACGAGTAATGAATTTATCCTCTGAAAGATGATGCAGTTATACCATGTTGAAATAAGTTAAAAATAATCATGTTCAACAATTTAAAAAAAAATTATTGATCCATTATTCTTATAGAATATAATAAATGAAGATAAAAATTACGAATGAAAGTTTGATAATTCTCTATATTTTTATATTTTAAATTGTTTTTGTATAAAATTATTGTAAAGCAATAGGAAACTCATATCAAAATCCAAAATCGATACTTAAAATCGATGCAGGAGCTCGTAGAGGAATTATATATCAATAAATCGATAATTCCATTCCCATCAATAACATCCTGCACCATTGCACCAATGAACTACGTCACAGGCTATCACAGTTGATACTATCGTAATCGTTTAAAGTACCAGAATATAAATTATTTACTACAAAATAATAACATTCTGAGACGGAGTTTATTTAAATTAATGTTAGAATAGAAATGAGCAACAAATACAAAATACAAGTATTTCAAAAGTAAAATAAAGAGTAAATACTAATACTGAAAATAAGGTTAGTTCATGTGAGATTTTCGGAAGTGCCTTTATTAGTATTTAGAATTATTTTTTTTGAGTTGAAATTAGTCTAGCGACACCTATTTTTTCTTCCTCTCTCATTTTTTCAATTTCAATTTTCAGTTTCAATTTATTTTCCTTCACACACATACATAAAATACAAGTAATATTAAATTACAACAAGAATAAACAACTAGCAAAATTAGTACAAAAAAAAAAAACAAAAATGTCCGTACAAGATGCTAATTCAGAATTTGGTGTAAGGGGTGGGATTGAAGCTCTTCCAACTATGGTTACCCATGTACTAGGAAGGCTTTCAATCCTTGAGAGGGAAAATAAAGGATTAGGAAAAAAGGTGAGGTGGGATGATAGGATAGTTAATTTAATAAAGAAAAATAAATAAAAAGGTCCACACTAGATTGGTAAGTGAGCACACAAAAACACTAAGTTCCTCTTTTACTTTGTTTAATTTACAGGTAGAAAAAATAGTTCGTTTTAATCCAAATACTAATATCATGTTTTATTTTTTTAGTCAACTTCGCGCAGCAGATCAGGAATTTTATTTATCAATTTAGTGCTTAAATATATAAGTTGTCTTCTGATGGTTTCAATGTTTGTATTGTACATAAGATACTTATTTGAGGAGGGTCTCAGATTGTACAGGTTATTGATTGTGTTATTTGTGCAAGGAAAATTAGCTTTATGTTGATTATATATTTCGCTACATTATTACGTACAACTGCCTAACTGTTAACACATTAAACTCTTTGAAAGTCAAGTCGTTGGGTAAAGTCTGGGTTTATTTAAAATTGTTTTGATTATTGATTTTTGAATTATGAAAAGCTCTTCTAAGTGAGAATTATAACAGCCCCCCCATACGGATATACCATACTGAATTATGGACTGGACCAGTGCAAAGTAAACCATTTTTAGATGTTTTGAGTTCAGAATTTTTTTTGCTTCGTAGAATTTATAGGATAGATATCTCATTCTTCTGCAAATAAATTTTATGTGTATGTCCCACTTCAAATTTTCATCTATTTGGACACCTAGATATTTGGTACTTTTGACTCTTTATAGTAGGGCAGATGCAGTTATTGTTGCAGTTTGAGTGGAGTTTCAGATTTAAATTCTCATCAGGTTTACCAGTTGTATTGAATGCGAAGGTGATGTAATTGGTTTTTTCAATGTTCAGGCTCAGGGTGTTTCTGTCCAACCAATTTTTTATGAGCAAACAGTTCTGTTCTGCAATTTCATGTACCCCAGTCCAAGATTCCCCATGGAAAATAGCTGCAGTGTCATCTGCGAATGATATAGTTGTGGCGTTTTTTAATTTCAGCTTTAATAAGTCATTGACATATAATATAAAGAGGATTGGTGATAGTACCGTTCCCTGAGGCAAACCGTAGGAGGTCATTTTGGAGACATCAGTAAGTCCGTCGATTGTTAAAGACTGGGTTCTATCTCTCAAGTAGCTCTTTATGAGTTCTAGAAATATTCCCCTAAAGCCATATCTTTCGAGTTTATTGTAAAGAAAACTATGTGGTATAGTATCAAAGGCTTTTTTAATATCCAGGAAAACTGCTATAGATTTGTAATTGGAATTCAAGTTTTGTGAAACAGTATTAGAAAATTCAATTAACGCATCTTCGGTACTTTTCGCAGTCTGGAATCCAAATTGATTCTTATCTATTATTTTATGCTTGTTCAAATACACAATAATCTCTTCTTTATAATTTCTCCATGATTTTTGCTAGATTACTAATAAGGCTGATTGGTCTGTAGTTACTTGGGTCCAAGGGATCTCCTTGCTTGAATAAAGGTTTATCTTGGCGGTTTTGAAATGTTTAGGGAAGTAGCCTTGTTCAAAGCATTTGTTGAAAATCACGGAAAGCGGCTGTGAAATAGTGTGGCTTATATGTTTGAGTACTGTGTTATTGAGATTATCCAAGCCTGGGGTGCAGTTATTTTTCAGCTCTTTTATTGTCGCTTGAACTTCATTGAAGTTTGTCGGTCTCATAAAGAAGGAATTCGGTAGAGGAGTTTCAATTACATCGTTGTTGAAATTGAAATTTGGAGAGCTTGTGGATCATTGTTTATAGTTTTAGCCTGTCTCTCCCCAACATTGGTGAAAAAGTCATTCAACCTCTTGGCATCAACTCCAATTTTACAACACTCTTTCTTCCCCTCCCCGATAGCCTCATTAATACACCTCCAAAGCTTTGAACTATTGGTGTACATTGTTCTATTTTATCCCTATAATAGTTATCCTTCGCCTCACTTATGAGCCTATTCAATGTATTACGATAAACTCTGTATGTATTTATCGAATCAGCATCTGCAGGGCCTTTTCTTATTTTATCATGCATTTTATCCCGTATAATAATTGATCTTATTATTCCGTCCGTAATCCAAGGTTTTAAGGGACGCTTTCGGCGAGGAATATACTTCTCAGTTTTACTTGAATCCATAAAACCATTTATACGATCCACAAAATGTCAACTAGGGTATCTATAGTATCATCATTTCCAAAAATAGTATTCCAATTTTCTTTTTCCGATTTTTCAGCAATTAGTTTGTAGTTGTATGCAATTTTAACGTTATTTGTAGGCCTGTTTCTATGTGAAGTGGTTTCAGGATTTTTCTCATTACCCAAGTGTAATAGTACAGAATAATGATCAGTTATTGTTGTTTTGAAAATATTTCCAAAAATATAGTTGAATTTGCTGTTATTTTTGAAAAATATGTGATCTATGCACGATTCAGTTGTGGTCGAGACTCTAGTACTCCCATTTATATAAGACTTATAACCTCTGCTCAGTAAAATATGCAGGTATTCCTGAACCTGTGTGCTAGTTGATTGAATATTAATATTTATATCACCAACCATGCAAACAGTTATTGAATTAGGTATATTATCGAGGAAGTTATTTAGACTGCTGATAAAATTCTCAGTGTTTTGATTTCTAGGTGATCTAAAATTCCTATAATTCTAAAAATTTTTTCATCCGACATTTCAATTCCAAGCACAAAGAGTTGGCATCAACTATGTTACAGGCAATCTCACAGACATCAATATTATCTCTAACATAAATGCACAGACCGTCGCATTTGTTCATCTTTGAGCATTTATTTACTTCGGTGAAACCTGAGATCTTGTAAGTGAATGGCATGTTCTCGGTATGCCAAGTTTCGGTTAGAACAATACATGTATATCAGTTTTAAGCTGTTATACAACAAATGAGCTGGTTGAATTTGCATGGAGGCTACGGATATTAGTTGAAAAAATATTTAAAAATTCAACATTTTTTCCATTTATGGAAGGAACAAAATTAATGTAGTCATCGATTTCTGGAGTGAAGTTATCAGTTTCCAGTGATGTAAGGATTTCATCGATATCAGCCATGATCAATTTGTTAGTATTAGCTTCTCCTTTCAACAACCTTTCTCGATTCCATGACAAAAGCTCTTCTCCTGTCCTGTCCTTCACTCTATCAATTATGTCCTGAACTGCATCATTGTAGCCTGTTGTTAGATACCTGAAACTTTCTGTATGCCTGGATATTGCAACAATAGCATGCGGCACACTGTTATAAATTGTATTGTCTCTTGTGTCAATTCTCACTAATACTACATCCTTTGATGTGAGCCCCTGTGCTTCGTGAATTGTGTTAATTCTTTGAGACTATATTTTTTCATTGAATCACTTAGAATTTGTTTCTCTTTTTGCGTAAATGTCAGTATCAGAGTATCTTTCTTTAGCTGATGAGTTTCGCCGTTTTTGAAAGTTGGAAGTATAGATTTTATTTGGGGTTTTTGTGCTGATTTCGTGGTAGAATGATTGAAGGGCAAAACAGACATCTACAGGACACCGCTTAGTCATTGTTATATATTCCTCAGGCTCACAGAAATCTGAAATTTTGTTCCACTTGGTAACTACTGGAGATCTTTCTATGTAAGGTATCTGGTTGGAGTCACCTACTACTATAATTCCGTTGCTCCACTCAATTCTGCAATAAATCCGATGTATCCCGCATGCATCATTAGTCCCTCATCAATGTAAACTTTTCATTTTTTTGCCCGAATTATTAATTATGTAGGATGCTACTGTCCTATAATCTAATTTAAGCTGGATAGATAAGTTCTCTTTTGTGTAACGTCTTGAGACTGATTCTCTTATATCTTTAATGCTTGCTCTAGTTTGAGTTAATACTAGATCTTTTCCTGGCGTGTGTTCTCTTATGATATATGTAGATTTTCCACAGCCAGGTATCCTTCTATCCAACTGACTTGTGGGAATAGAGGCTTGTTGATGTGTATTTTATTTATTTTAGTTATTAGCTCGCCATCCAGCATAAGTTCTGTATCTTTAGTGACTAATATGTATTTTTCAGTGGTTTTGAACTTATTTTCGGCTTCTAGGAATTCAACATATTTGCCTCCTTCTTCTAGACTATACCCCATTCTGTAAAAAGTGTTTGTTTGAATAAAATTTCTTCATATCATTATCAAATATGTTCATATTTTTTCTCTTCACAGCATCATTGTTTTGTTCGTTACGTCTTTGTATATACTATTGAGAACTTCTTATATATTTTAGCATTTTCAGCATCCGCCTTTTCAAGGAGATTACGCAGGTCTATCATTGTATTAATATATCTTTCGTACTTTGACATACCCTCAAATAAACCAGCAGGATACTCAGTATCGCTGTTATTAAATTGACTGGGTATTTCCAAGTAATCAATATTTCTAATCCCTTGATTATAAAATACAAAGCGAAGGGCTTCATTTTAAGGACAGAACTCAGCATACTTATTGACGGTATATATCTTGAATTGAATAGTTAAAATATCAATTCCTATTACTAAAGGGTAATTATCCAAACTCCACCTGTTAAGTAGAGCAAGCATATATTAAATCTTAGTGAGCTTGTTTGCTTGTTTCTACAATGAATACAGGACAGTGAGATTCTACAGAAAAGGCCTTAACATATTTTACCTCAGTGTTAGGAAGTTGTAACCATTCGTTAAAACAATTTTGGAGCATTGTAAGAATTTTGAAAGCCCCTTAGAACATCATGCTGTCTCCTTCTTTACATGCAAACGAGAACTAAATCTACATATTCACCATAATTATAAACAAGATTGATTCTACTTTTGGGGTTTTAACAGTCATGTTGAACATTTTAAATGTATCTAGTGTTTCACATATATTCTTATTGGTAATATTATTTTGTGTAACAATAGAAACTTTCTGTTTACTGAAGTGTTGCAAGGCACCGAGAAAAATCTTTTTAATACCCATAGTCGGTCTTTTCAACAACCTTCCTCAGCGCCTTCATACTCCGGACAGTTTTGTCACTTACTTGTGGTTAGCTGGATTGTACGTTTTTTACAGTTTATACATACTGGTTGTTTATTTAGATTTGGACACGACTTGATATCATGATTGGTCTCTGCACAGTGGCTGCATGTGTGTGTTCCTGGGACAGAAAACGTCCGATGTGGCCAAGTCCATTGCATTTGAAACACTACTTACTGATACAAAGTCTTTTACATTGCTTGATGACCAGTCTAAAATACTCTTCTCATATTTTTAATTTATTTCTAATATCTGCTGCGCATTCTACAACCCAGTTAACCGCTTCCATCTTTTGGGCCTATCTTGAAAATTGGTTTAAAAGAATTTCTGAATTTCTCAAGTGAAATATAATCTTGAAAGTCCTATTGAAAATATCGCTAACTATTTCTTCTTGACTCCACTCGGCAGGGACATTGTATATTACCAATTTAGGTTTAATTTTAGGTGGCTCATTACCTCGAATTTAGCATCTTGTAGCGTAGAATCGCTAAAAATTTATTTTTTATCTACACTAGAGTCCATCACAAGAGTACTCCTCCGCCATTCACATTGATTGCTTTTTAACTTTCAAAGAGTTCTCGATAGACATAGTTTTTTTAATAACTTTTTCAGGTTCTCGCTGGTCTGTTTTTCCGTTCCTGGATCTCCTTCGGCTTTATTAGGATAGTCTTATCCTTAGGAACCGGCCGGCTCCTCTGCTCACTGGATTTCTCCTTTGTTTCTCCTGGCTTCTTTTCTTCTTTCTTCTTGGGTAGTTGGACCATCTCGGCGTAGCTAGGCTTCTTGATTGGAGTTGAAACT
This sequence comes from Nilaparvata lugens, assembly GCF_014356525.2. NCBI lineage: Eukaryota > Metazoa > Arthropoda > Insecta > Hemiptera > Delphacidae > Nilaparvata > Nilaparvata lugens. Next base: position 569 of record NW_024093264.1, on the reverse strand, counting down.
ATCAGAACTTGATGAAAGCTTCTCAATTTGTTTTCAATCATGTTAAGTCTTTCATCTACCTTTGTATTTTGCGCGTTTCCCTCACTGCTCACTTCGGTTTTCCCTGCGATTACTGCAAGATCCTCACAAAGCACAAGAAATTCTTTATAGTGCTTGACATATTTTTTTCTTATCATACAGCTTTGGCCCCATCTTCAAAAGATGCCTTTAGAGTCCAAAGTTGGTTAACCAAATATTATCTTTATTGGGCTCCATTGATTTTTGAGGATTATCACTTTCACATCTAGTATTTTCACTTTCCTCAAACTCCGATGCTAGAAACTGAGAAAGTTTTCTGGCGATCCCATTTCATATCGAATTTACAGTATAACGTTTACACAGTTCAATGCTCTGACCTAATTATCACTACTGACGAAATTTTTGTACACTCACACAAAAATTTGCTGACTACACTAAACTACGACGAACAAATTAAAACGATGTCTCTCTACGACTTCTGAATTGCTACTGAATGCTATTTAAAAAAGAGTTTGATATCTCAAAAAATAGGGGGGTTACAAATGTGACCT
>NW_024093263.1:0-10859 GCF_014356525.2 Nilaparvata lugens | reverse complement strand
TTCATTTATTTTTATCTCATTCGTAAAACAACTGGTCCTTTCTAATTAGAGTTTTATTTTCTTTTTCACAGTCATGGCAACCTCAGACAGCGAAGAATTTGAAAGTGCAGACGAGAGTGTTGACGTAAAATCAGCTGGCGGCAAGAAAGGACAGAAAGGTGCGTCAAAAACTGAATCCAAGAAAACATCATCTAAAAAACCGTCTGCCGTAGAAATATCAGATTCTGCCGCAGGAGACAGTAGTGCTAGCAAACCAAGTGACAGTGTTCCAAAATCTGCAAGCTCCATAGACGAGGAAAAGGTCTTTGATATGTTTGACGATAAAACTTCGCAAAGCCACGTTAGCTAGTAAAGAATCCGAGAAGAATGTCACGAGTAAAACACCACAGGGAACCCAAACCGTCGAATATCGGGAAAAAGTTGGGATCCAAACTTGGTACGTCGGTTTCAGCGAAAGAGAAATCATCAGATGTCAAATCACAAAGTAGTCGGACAGTAGGAAGAAGGTTGACGAGCAAAAGACGGATGAGAAAGTGTGTGTTAAACAAAGTGAAACGACTGTGAAAAAAGAGGAGAGTAAACCGGAAGTGAAGACAAACCCTGACGATGGATGGGAACTGGAGGATGGTTTCGAAGTTCGGTCAGCAATGCATCTAAACCAAAAAATCAGCAGGAGTTTGGGAATTGTTTCCCGTTTGAATAAACTTTCTAGTCTTACAACAAATACGAAAAATGAGGCGGTGGTAAGTTGAAAATTTGACTTTCTCCTTCTAATACATGATATGCTTAATACAATTGATACCAGTTTTGGGCTTAAAGCCTGTTGTTTCTTTGCCAAATCATTCATAGTTGAGAAGATATTGTATTTCTCAAGTATACACACGCATTAACACAATTCATTGTAATAGTCAACACTATATTATGTGTTCCCATGCGTAATGTTCATGATAACAACTTTCAAGTACTAGGATGTATTAAGGTACTTTTCTACCCAAAATTATGGAATCGGTAGCGTCATGTCATGAATAAAATCAAGAACACTAAATAAATAAATCAAATATAAATCAAGAACACTAAGGGACGGTTTCCAAGCTCGGTATTTAGCCAAGTTCTAGACTTTATACAGCTGGAGTCAGAAATTGGCTTTCCGAATGGGTCGTAGTTGCAGTTTTTATAACAATCATTATTTTCTCATTTCCATAAATTGGAAACGTTTTACCTTGACAAAATTAAACATTCCTTAATAATTCAAAATGCTGGAACTTTATACTATTTCTTTCATTTTAGTTTGTGTTTATTTTTAGTTGTTTGAAATTTAATTAAACGTGACTACGATTACGCCCGTTTCGGAAAGCCAATTTCTGACTCCAGCTGGTATAAGTATAGAACTTAGCTAAATTCCGAGCTCGAAAACCGGCAATAATAGCTATATCAGTGTTTCTGATTGAACCAATATAATCAAATCTCATGTGGAATATGATTTGGAGTCCAATGCAACAGGTCCCAAGGACATATCTTCAATGATTATTGAGATATTCAAAAAATTTGAACATTCAATGTATAATGCCGCATCCACATGTTGGCCCAATGAAGGCCAATGTCGACCAGCGCCAGTATGTGGATAGGTGGTTTGACTGCGCTGAGTTTCATTGACCTACGTAGGGTTACCAGGCTTGGTCAACATGTGGACTATAGTGAGGTCCACTTTATAATGGCAGTGTTTGATTAGCAATGAATGCTATTGCTATCCTTGTCTATCATTCAACAAAGCGGATAGCGCTACCCCTTTCTTGCTTTGCTCTGTTGCCAAATCGTCTTTTAACAATGTAGAGTTATTAAATAATTAACAAAATATTTCATCTTAATTATGTGAATTCATTATGGAATTATTAAAAAATATCATTTATTGCTTCATAAAATATAATTGAATATTTTAAACGAGAATTTACAGTTAATATTACATCAATAAACCTGTATCTGCTACTGTCTATAGAAGGCATTGACAAGGCAGAGGTTCGGCAACGTTTTTCTCCTATCTTTTTTACACTGCCATTATAACGTGGACCTCACTATAGCATAATGTGGATTTCACTATATGCGTATTGAATTTTATTTCCAAAACGTACAAACTTTTCACCTATGTGTATTAAACTAATTTTCAAAAAACTAACTTACGGTACCTCTGTTTGTGACAATGACAGGCAGAGGAGAAACCCCCCTCCGCATCAGCTGACTCGGGTGGATCAGGTTGGTCAGGGTGGGCGGAGGGGTGTCAGCTCTATTCTGTCGACCGCCACAGAGGGTGTGACCACACTCACCAGTCACGTGTCGGCTGGACTCAACACTGTGCTGGAGAGTGGGCTGGGGGCGCCCGACCCCCAAGTGCTGGCTGAGGTCTTAGAGAGGGAGAAGGCCGAGAAGGAGAAGGAGGGAGAGACGAAGGGTGAGTGAGAAACCAAGGAGTAGTGTAGAAGGATAAATATTTTGGGTCAATATACATAAGTTAAAGCATTTAAGGATAGAAGGTTGAATACTCATACAGTGCCCTACGTAAGGTGAACAGCTGAAGACCATAGATCTACATAAAGTTTATTTTTTACTTTAGGGCTATTCTTGAATATAAATAAAAATAGAAATCCAAGTACCCTTTTAAAATTATTGTCTATTCACAACATGTTTCGGGCTATAATAAATAATAATAATAATAATAATAATAATTCGTTTATTTCACTGCATTTTTACAATGACATTTACATTCACTTACATTTTTTTATATGATGCCATTATCAATCATAATAATACTTGATTACCCAATCATATCAAACAAATAATAATATACAATACTGCAAAATCTGTACTAATAAACTTATACAAATCATGAAAAAAGGTCCATCCCTCTTAAGCATAAGCTTGTGCTGAGGGATGAGTCGTAAGAGCAATTAAATTATTACATAAAAAATATGAACAAAATAATAGAAATGTGTCAAAATAATAGAAACAAAATAATAGAAAAAGTGTGAAAGATAAATAATAAATACAATTTTCAAACTATAATTAACTAGATTACGTAATTATTGATGCAGTTATGGCATCATATAGCCGAAACCATGTTGTAACTAAACAATTTTAAAAAGGATACATAGATTTCTATTCTTATTATATTGTACAGAAATTTGCAACATAAATTACTATTCGTGAAGCTATGTGTAGCTCTCATACTGTGCCGTTCTTAAGGTGCGTACAGATTTACGCGCCGCGAACATGAGCAATTCACTTTTAAGCTGATGCCAAGCTTTTTATATCTGTATCTTACCGTTTCTGTAAAAATACAGATATAATCAGCTCATTAAAAGTGAATTGCTCATGTTACGCACTTTATCTTACGCATTTTTACATCTCACCCAACAACATAGTAATAGTAGACAATAGTCGACAGTATCGGCTTCAGTTAACAAAATATCGGCTTGAACACACTCAGGGACAATAGTAGCTTCCATCGTGAAGAGAGGATAGCATAAGAAGATATCCCGTGGTATAGGGCGTTTATGTTCCAAATTTTATAGTTTACTCTAGTCGATAGTCCAAGTAGTTTTTTGGCTGAAGCTATGTGACGCTGGTAGTCTCTCATACTGTGCCGTTTTTACACTCCCACCCCAACAAAACAGTAATCGGCTTGAGATAACAAAATAAGTTTGAAATTTGGAACATAAACGACCTACCATGGCATGTCTTCTCATGCTATCTTTTCTCTATGGTCAAAACATAGTGATGGGGTGAGGATAGAGTGTATTAGAGTAGAGTAGACTTATCAGGTGTTCCACTCCACAGAAATCTTTAGTAAAAGGCGAAAGATGTATTCGACTTTAAAGAGGAACCAGAGCTGTATTACAGGAGGTAACAGAGAGATGAAGATAATGAATGTATATAAATGTGGCAGAACATATTGGAGCGGCGAAAGCTGAGTGTATCAGAGAATGTAGCTGAGAGAGTAGAAAATAATGCAGGTATTCAATGTATGTCTAATACTGCATTATTGGAGCGGCCGGCGAAGGTGGGTAGAAAGTAGAAGGAAGCCGGACAACCAGACACATTATTATTTTGTGTCTAATTTTATTTCAAACACTCAGTTACCTTGTCTAATACTCTCTACCTTCGCCGTTTCACAATTTTTTGACACATTTGAATACATGCATTATTAAATATTATCAACACTCTCAGCTACCTTCTCTGATACCATCTACCTTCGCCGCTCCACTATGTTTTCATAGTCTTTCGTGTACATGAAGAAGAAAACCGAGTGATAGTAAACAAAATTCGTTGCTTTTGTTGGTGGGGAGTCCATTTCGGTAAGGTCCTACCACGCATGAATGTATAATTAAATCCTTCAATGGGCCTTACAACTGTTATACTTCAGCCGGGACTGGCAGTTTAAAGTGCCTATCCGGGAGTGACCTTTGACCTTGTCAGACACTTTTGAAGTTGAATGGGTTTGAACCGGGATCTCTGAGCTGCTATGCAAGAACTCTATCCATTAGACCACGGCTCACTTCTTGTGTGATAGTAACTTGATGCAAACTTTGTTGTGTTGTCACAGTGGGGTGGTACGAACGCTACAAGCTAAAAACTAGAGCTACTTCAGTTTTGTCGCGTTGCTATCACCTCTCTGTGAAGAATACCATTTAATTTGAATGATGATTCAACTTGTTGATTGATTCTTGAAGGTGTGATGGAGCAAGGTTTGACTATAGTGAGGTCCACGTTATAATGTCAGTATTTGACAACTTTGGTTTTGCTATCCTAGTCTATCATTTGACAAAGCCGGTTGGTACTCTCCTTTCTAGGTCCACACGATGCCAATATTCTTTTGACAGTGTAGAAATATAATAATTAACGCAGAGAATCGGCATCGCTATTCTTTTATCTTATCCACTGCCATTATAACGTGGACCTCACTATATATGTAGCCACTGCCATTATAACGTAGACGTCACTATAACTTTGATTCGTTCGTCAACAGGTGTCGAAGACATCGCACAACCGACAACCGACGCAAGCGAGCAATCCGGTTCGGGTGGCTTCGGTGGTATCGGCCAGCTGATGTCCGGCGTGAGTCAGCTGGGCACGAAGGTGCTGTCGGGGCCTGGCACCCTGGAGACCTCGGCAAGAAGAACAATGGAAGTGTTGCAGGACGGTGATCCGGGCTGAGGAAGAAGAAAACGGGCACTCTTCTTCCAGGATGACGTAAACCTGTTTTGTCACAGGTGGGGCTCATTTAGGCTCAACTCACACTTACGTGACTCAAGTCGAGAAGATACTGCGACTCTTCTCGACGCAGTATGGTTTTCAATTGGCGACACTCAGACCAGTCGATTCTAGTTTCCGCGACCTCGCGACTGTGAGACTGAATCGAGCGTCGACTCGACATGTGTCGAGCCTCGACTTCGATTACATAGTACCGTGCATTTTTATTGGAAGTAAGATTATGTTGATAGAAGTGATGATTTATCCTTTTAGAAATACAATAATAATAATTAGATTAGACAACATATTAATAATAATTATTATTAAATTTGTTAATGCTAAGTAGTGACGAATTAGATCTTATATTTTTAATAAGTAAGGTTAGAAATGGAGTAGCATGGAACTGAAGTAGTGACAATGAGCAAAAAAGTCGTAAGGTCGAGAGATGGAGTATCCTCGACTGGAGTCGAACGATTTGAGTCGAAGTAGTGTGAGTTGAGCCTTAGTGTTCATTTATGTAGTATCATTCATGAATGAAATGTTATTCTCAGTAATATACATAAAAAGCTTGAGGAAGAAACGGGCGCTATTCTTCCAGAATGACGATAAACCTGTTCTGTCACAGGTCGGGCTCATTTAGTTAAGACCATAGATCACGAAGTTGGGCAATTTTTATTTTTCACAAAATATTGATGAAAACCATGGACTAACCATCGTGAACCCACTGAGACTAAAAGTATCTCAGATTTGGCTGAATTCGTTTATTAGTACATCTTTATAAGCTGAACGAATTCTATATGAGTAAAATGAGTGTTTCTCGGCTCATCTTCGTATCGGAGAGTAGTTTTGTATCAAATTTTGGTGTGGTGTATCAAGTTGAGATGATACGGTATCATATTGTGTGATACTGTGTCATTTTGGTGATATCAAGAGAAAAGATAGCATAAGAAGATATGCCATGGTATAGGTCGTTTATGTTCCAAATTTCAAGTTGATTTTTGTTATCTCAAGCCGATTAATGTTTTGTTGGGAGTGTAAGAGTGTAAGAACGGCACAGTATGAGTAACTACCAGCATCACATAGCTTCACGAAAGAACTACCTTCTAGGACTATCGGCTTAAGTTAACATTGAAATTTGGAACATAAACACCCTATACCATGACATATCTTCTTATACTATCCTCTATGGTGGAAGCTACTATTGTCCCTGTGTGTGCAGTTAGCTAATAGGAAGAGAAGAGTGAAAGTATCAGATAACAATGTAATTAACAGTGTAATTTGGAGCATAAACCTTGGGATATCTTCTTGTGCTATATTGAATCTATGATAATATACAATATAGACTTATTTATACCTGCATCGATAATTTAAAATAATTTGAAGAGAAAAAGCAGGCACCCTATCAATTACTATCAATTTATGTTCATAAGGCTCACATCAATACCACTATGATCGCTTTTTTTACTGATAGTTTAAAGAATAATTCAAACGAGGATATCATTTTCTTCTGTAACTCATCACAAAGACTTTCAGATCATATTTGTAAAATTGTGTTATTTGCTCACAGATTCTGCGTGAAGCCAAAGAAACAGCGGAGAAGAGTGACAAGATGGAAGAAGAAAAACAGGCTGCTAAAAGAGTGCATCTTGAATCTCTGTTTGATGACTACCAAGGTAAATATTTTTACCAAATGATTCATATTCATCATTTATTTTACTTTATTACTTTCTAATGAAGTTAATATCGTATTGTATAAATTTGTTAATCAGCCGACTCAATAATTTACAAGTTTATAAAGTTGACAATAATTATTGAAATCAATTATAGTCAAATACATGAGGAAAAGTGAGAAAATAAATTCAAACTTGCAATTCAATGTGATTTTTGAACCACCAGGAACTGATTTTGAAGTGCATAACTGTAAAGCAGTTGATATCTTTGGAAGAGTTGAACATCAAAATAGATGAGAATATTGATCTATATGAGATGTGATATTATATCTCAACACTTGAATTTCTGTAAATATACAGATTTTTTGAAACTTATTCTATAAAATTTAGAAAAGGAACAGTTTTGAACTGAGCCTATTATTCTTTCCCCAATCATTCATATATGTCTTGTGTGTCATCAGATGTTTAAATGAGTAAATACTTGTTCTTCTTCTATCCAACGCCCGTCCATGGCTGTTCAGCCATTAGACGCCTTGCCGTCCAGTAGAGCCTTGCTTTTCCTTCCATAGTGTTTCTTTCTCCTCCAGAGCACTACACCATAGAGAAAATATAGCTCAGGAAGATATGCCATGGTATAGGGCGTTTATGTTCCAATTTCCACTGTTAACTCAAGCCGATAGTCCTAGTAGTTGTTTTTGGTGAAGCTATGTGACGCTGGTAGTCTCTCATACTGTGCCGTTCTTACTCTCTCACCCCAACAAAACACTAATAATAGACAGTAGGCGACAGTAATTGGCTTGAGTTAGCAAGAAATAGTCTTGAAATTTGGAATTTCCCTCCGGAAAGGATTAGGAGGGCCGTCCCCAAGAGAAATGGCACATAGGCTCTGGAGAAGAAGAACAAGGAGTCTTGAAATTTGGATCATGAACGTCCTATAACATGGGATATCTACTTATGCTATATTTTCTATGACTACACTAGCCAGATGGTCGGCTGTTCTCCCTCTTCATAAATAATAATAAAATTTTATTTTCGAAAAGCCTTTACAGCATAGACAACGTCAATATATAACATAACGATAAGTTCAAGTCACACACTTCTACAGTAGTATATGCACGCACAATGCTCAATGATGGTTTATAGAATATATAGAATAACACAACAATAAATACATTTGGATGTTTTTACTAGTATCACAGTTGAGTGATGAAGAGAAGTTGAATTTAGATAACAAGATAATCAGACTAACCAACACTTATAGACAGGTACTAATTATTTACTAACATATATTTATTAGGCACTCATCAAATTCAGTCAATTTATAAAATGGATTTAATACTAGCCAACTAAATATTTTTTAATTTGTTTTTTGAAAATCTTCAAATCATCATTACTTTTCAAGATTTGAGGTAGCTTGTTATAAAATTTCCTACCAATATAATCTGGTTTTTGTTCAAATAACCTACTATTGTGACCCATTATATGATAATCTGCTCTGTTTCGCGTATTATACTCATGAACATCTGAATTCTGGATCACACCACTCGTTTTCACATGCATTACAACTTCATATACATACAAAGATGGCACAGTTAATAGACCAAGCTTTTAAATAAAGGCCTACAAGAGTCTAACCTATTCACTTTCTCTATACATCTGAGTGCCTTCTTTTGAATCTTAAACACCTGTCCATATTTTGTTGAGATGAATTACCCCATACTAAAATAGCATACCTAATATGAGATAGTATAAGTCCATGGTAAGCAGTTAACAGTAGTTTTTTATCATTCAGCCTAGCAAGCTGCCGCAGGACAAATACCCCAGATGATATCTTATTACATATCCTCTCAATGTAAGGATGCCATGTTAATTTCCTGTCCAATAAAATCCCAAGAATGCTACTTTCTCTTCTTGGTCTAATTCATTTTCCTCTACAAACACATTTATTTCTCTATCCTCTACTGAATTATATTTACTTTTGAATTGTAGGAATTGACATTTCTTACTATTTATTGTTAATTGCCTTTGCTTCAAGAATTGGACAATTGACTGTACTCCAGTAAAAGCATTTATTTCTAGACTATCTAATAAATAATTGTTAAAGATAAGCGATGTGTCATCAGCAAACAACAGAGCTCTGTGATCTTTTAACTCTTTTGGTAATTGGTTCACATACAACAGAAACAGTAAGGGACCCAGAATTGAGCCTTGAGGTACTCCAGCCTGGACCTCCAGTTTTTGAGATTTAATTTTTACTATTTCATTCCATCCACCTTGGTAAGCTCAACACACTGGTTTCTACCTATGAGATATGATTCAAACCATTTTAGTTCTATACCATTCACACCTACAGTTTTTAGTATTTCCAATAATATTCTATGGTTCACACAATCAAAAGCTTTGGATAAATCAAGAAATATTGCGGCTGCCTTCTCACCTGAATCTATTATATCTATTAGTCTTTCAACAAGGGATACTATTGCAGTCTTAGTAGATTTCCCTTTCTGGAACCCATGCTGTTCATCACATATGAAATTAATTTCTTCCAGGTGCATCAATAGCCTATTTAAAACTACTCTTTCAAAAATTTTACTTATTACATTTAGAATACTAATGGGTCTATAATTTTCAACTCTTTCAGAATCACCGCTCTTGAAAATTGGCAAAATTTTTCCTTGTTTCAGATCATCAGGGAAAATACCCTGCTCTAGTGAAGTATTAAGGAGATGCAATAAAGGGTCCAGTAATTCATTTTCACATTCTTTTAAAATTTTGCTTGAGACCCCATCCAATCCTACTGTTTTTTTGTTATTCAAATTTTTATTATTCTTGACAACTCATCTCTTGATAATGGATGAAATTTAAATACCTTTTCAATTGGCTCAGCATTTAATGTAGTTGTATTATAAGTATTAGTGTTCAGTGACTTTTGGAGATTATATGCAACCTGTTGATAATACTTATTGAAAAAGTTACAAATGTCTATACTATCATCCATATAATTTCCATGTTCATCGATTATCCTAGGGACATTAGTAACTGTATCTTTTTGAGCTGCTCTCCTATTTCTATTAATTACCTCCCAAACAGCAGAGTTAAAATTGGTACTAGTTGTTAATATTTCAGCTGTTTTCTTACACTTAGCTTTCCTCACTTCTTTTGCATAGTTTTTCTTTAGACATTGTATTTGACTTCACTCGGAACATCCCTCACTAATTTAAATTCCTCATAAGCTTCCCTAACAATATTTCTTTGAGTAAGAATATCTTCAGTTATCCATTCATCTACTTTGTTAATTTACTTTTTACTTTGACTTTTTTTATTGGACAGCATACACTAATGTGAAATCTTAGAGTATCAATGAATTGCTTATATTTGTAATTTAGGTTACAACTGTTATAAACACTACTCCAATTTTCTTGAAGCAGTTCCTGCTTCAAACAATTTATATTCCTAGCTCATATTGCTGAATTTCTTTCACAAAAGTTTTTTTCTGCTTGGATTCTGGCCCTGCAACTTAACATCTAAAATTTGATAGTTATGATCTGATAGATCTGAGCTACCTAACCTGACATTACAACCTTCTATATTTGTGAGGATATTATCAATAATTGTCTGTGAAGTTCGAGTTACTCTTGTATATTCGTGGACCTTAATTTCTAAATTATTCATATTAATAATATCTCTAATATCCTCTGTCATTTTATCCTGCCTGGCAAAATCGGTATTGAAATCTCCTACTACTATAACATTTGTGAAACGAGCGGTTGTAATTTCCAAAAGTGTATGGAGCAGCTCACAAAATTTTTGCCAGTCTCCATTTGGTGACCTATAGATACCTAACACTGCTACCTCAAATCGATCATCAATTTTAACCTTAGTCCCGTCACCTCTAAATCCATCTCAACAGAAAATCTCTTAACAAAATCCGTTCATAAGTTTGGTATG
>NW_024093262.1:0-12250 GCF_014356525.2 Nilaparvata lugens | reverse complement strand
CGGGGCATTAAGGACAGTATATGTGATTATTCTTAAATAGCATTAGCTCTTATGAATAAATGGGTAAATTGTGGTAATTGCATGCAATTAATATTCCAGCTTACTAATGATAAATCACAACACCCTTTTTCCAATTCACTTCATCAGTTGATGTGATTTTTGGTCTCCTCATCACTGGAGTTATTAGTAACTGTAGCATAATTTTCGATGAACTCATTACTGGAGTTATCAGTTACTATTGCATATAGTGTATTTATCTTTATGGGAATACCAATTACAGTGTTTTGATGACAAAACTACGAATTATAGAGAAGTTTCAGTGTACTCACTAATCTTGACAATTGACCTATCAAGTGAAGTTATTTTCGTTTTGAGTCAAGAAATTTACTAATAGTTATATTATTTAAGCTCCAAATAACTGCAGAAAAGAGAGACAACTGCACAAAATAGGAATGATATATAGGACTTATAAATAGATATATAGGACTGATAAATAGGAATTATACAGTTACAAGATAAGTCATCGTCTGATATTACTACGTAAAGGGATAGAAAAGAGTGATAGGTTTCAGAAATAAATTGTCAATGGTCTTGTTAAGAATAGCCTACATGTGGGGATTCATCAGAACAATACCATTGTTTGAAAACCAGACAGCTCTGCGTAGTACAGTCCGTCCAAGAAGTATAACCTGACCGTCTTGTTTTTGAAGTGTCTGAGATTCAATGTGTCTGACTTTGTCATTTCTGTACGGATGTAAAAGTGTCCGGTTTTGGCGCCTAACGCACACGCCAATTCGAGACTCTTTCAAAACAGTCATTCCCTGTCGCTGGCGTACGGTGTCGATGGATGAGATAGTCGCTGTCCACTCCTGTCAGGTTCTGGGTGTGTCGGAGGACTAAGGTGGCGCGTACCCGAAAAAACATACTGTAATACCACGATAAATATGAAGTATTAAATCACTTATTTGAAATATGAAAATATAAAGATAAAACTAAGTGAAAAACACAATCATGAATGTTCTATTCTATCTGGTACGATTTGTAAGGTGAAAAAACATACTGTAATACCATGATAAATATGAAGTATTAAATCACTTATTTGAAATATGAAAATATAAAGATAAAACTAAGTGAAAAACATCAGTGAACAACAATATTTACAAAAAATATGCACATACTCTATCACTACGCTTGGCCCTTGATGGAAAAGTTTCCTTCTGACTTGAACGGTCTTTGGCCAAACCAAAAACCTATAAACCCTATAACCCCATTTTTTAGGGTTTGTATGCATAAGAGAAGTCCAGAACCAATTTTCGCATGCAAAATTTCCTTGTACAGAGTGGCCCAAATACCTAATATGTCTGGTTCATTCTCCAGTTCTGAGCTATTACAATCAAATCCAGTCATTGGACAAAAAAAATCCTCTCTCTCCTTTTTTACTGTTTATAAAATTCAGAATAAAATGGAATCATTCAGACCTCTATAACTTCAATCAGTTCTATCCTACAGTTTTTCCAAAACGAGTAGAATTTCATGGAAAATCAATTTTGATAAATCCTATAGTATTCAATCAACAATATCTTCCGATTGTCACAATTCAAAAATGTATAATTCAACATCCTACTAGGCGTAATTTTGTGCTCTACAATCTGAGAACAGGTAGAACAGGTATCTCAAAGATTTTCAGGACACCTCAAGGATCGAAATTTCATTCATAACTTTTGATACAATGTTCGGATCTTCCCGTACGCTCTTTCTTTTCGGCTTGTCAAGGTAGTTGGAAATCATATATCATGAGTCAAGTTCCTAAGAGAAATGGGAAATTATTTGTTGAGTACAAATTATTTGTACTTCAACCCATATTCCATACACAGAATAACGACAATTTATTTATTCAATGCTGCATATCTTATGAAATAATACAGATATAAAATCAAAATCTAGTCAAGGATGTGAGGAATTTCCTCCTCTTCTCACTCCAATCAACAATACTTTCGATTTCAATACCATTAGAAAGTTACAACCGATTGAAAAAGTGACGATTGAAGTTTTACCATTTTTTCGCAAATCCACTGTTAATCAAGAGTCTCTTAAGCGAGGATCATACATCATAGAAACTCATGATTGGTTCTAAATTTTATTCTATAGGAGCTCAGTTACCATAAATATTTATCTTCAACTACTGTTTTCCATCTTAGAAATACCGAGATCGTGAATATGAGGAGAATATCTTCAATCTCTTGATATTTTCAAGTGATTGAATCGTACCGTGCGTCCAAGTGAACTATGAATAAAAATGATAAAATCAACAGCATTTTTTGCGTTTCAAGTTTATCAACATGGTCGGAATTGATTAGCAGGTTCAGCCACAAAGTTTCTTCTAAAAGGTCATGAAGATTATTTCTAAATCGATTTACGATTTTAGTTTTGCTCTTTATTGCTCTACTTATAATTTTGTATTATATCAAGGAAAGGAAATACATTTACGACAAAAATACACATACATAATAACAGGGGTAGGTAAATCTTTTTAAAGAGTATCAATCAATTTCCTCCTTATAATATACAATGAAACTGGATGTTATTTTACTGAATGCTAAGAAGATAGTGGCTCTTATAAGTTTATAATGAGAGAAATTCATTGAATTTTCAAATTACTCCCTCTTCCCCAATCTCCCGCTAGACGGCTAGCCTAACAGTATTTAGCTAATATGCAAAATTAGAACTTTCCACTATGGGTACAGTCCATGAAAAAGGTTGACAACCATAGGCTATTCAATGAAAACAAAAAGCAACTGAAATAATATTATTAAGGTTAACAATCTTTGGCTATTCAATGAAAAAAAAGTAACTGAAACAATATTATTGTTAATGAGCAGTTTTGACATAATTTATTAAAATCATTTTAGAACAATAATAGAGAAATATAATGCTGCATTACACAGCACCTCAAGAACATGTCATGATTGAAATTATTCCATGCTCTTTCTCAATTTTTAAGTTCAAAATCGCAATATTGTGGATTAAATTAGATTGATTTAAATTTTTTCAATTATTGAATTGAAGTACATAATGTAATAAAGTTTGGATTATATTACATTTTTATAATGGACAACAGTTTATCTGACCACTCATTCACTTATTGTTTTCTAGTTCTTGTTGATTAGAAATAAAAATTAATCCTCTTTGTCACTGGAGACGCAGCGTTCATGCGATCTGGATAGTTGAGAGTAGCAAGTGATTAGAATAAGAAAAATGAATGTCTAGTCTATGTATTATTAGCAAAACAATGACATACATGCCTCAAGCCACAAATGCTGTCAGCAGTTGTTTTGCTGGGGGGAGAGAGTGGTGTGAACTGGTTTGTTGGAGAGGGAAGTGTAGGATGCCAATGACTCCCCACTACGTCCCCGTAGTAATCCAGCTCAGACAGAAATCGTCATTTGCGTATACAAGCGCTTTCTACCGGTATAAGTGATACTACACATTAGGCGAAACAATAGTCGGTAAGAATGTTCCCTCTGATCCCTTCTCTGTGGATCTTCTCCTCCTCTGTGAGAGTAAGGATGATGATGAAAACAGCACCCTTGAGGATGATAATGAATATAAATCAAATAGCCACTACTGCTATATTAAAAATTTTGAAAGACTTGTGGGTTCCCAACTCTGATGGGTTCCCTGCTACTAGATGAAGATATAATTGAGCCCTCAACATCGCAGTACTCGTCACCCTGTTTATTGGTGCCCAAACCAACTCCAAATTCTTATCGTTTGTGCATTGATTATCGTCGCCTAAATAAGGTAATAGAGTTACAGTCAGCTCCATTAGGAAATCTTCACGAATGTTTTCATTATTTTTCGAATGCTAAGTGGTTTTCGTGCATTGATTTGACTAGCGCTTATAACCAAATCCATTTGACTGAAAATTCGAAGCATCTAACAGCGTTCATAACACCATTTAACTTGTATCAATTCAAGCGTTTGCCATATGGAATCAGTTGTGGATCAGCTGTTTTGACCAACTTAATGCAGAAATTGTTTGGTGACTTGCGTTTCAAGGGATTATTTTTTTATTTATTGGATGATTTGATTATATTATATACTGACACTCTCGAAAATCATTGGAAATTATTAGATGAAGTTTTCTGTAGATTAAAACGATCAAACCTGACAGTGAACCCTCAGAAATGTAACTTTGCTACTAACAAAATCAATTTCCTAGGTCATTTGGTTTCTCATAATAGTATTTCGACCCAGAAAGAACAAAACCAATTGTTAATTTTCCTGTTCCAACTAAAGTAAAAGGAATTGAACGATTCTTGGGAATGGTGCAGTTTTTCTCTAAGTTTATCCCCAACTTAGCACAGATTTCAGCCCCATTGAATGCCTTGAGGAAGAAAAATGCGAAATTCATATGGAATGATGAATGTCAAAAATCGTTTGATAAACTAAAACAGATTCTGTCACAGCCTCCGCTTCTAAAAATGGCTGATTTCAATGAGAAGTTTATTTTGAGCACTGATGCTTCTTCAATTGCAATAGGATGTGTGTTGGGTCAGATGCGAGATGGAGCTTTTGCCCCAATCGCTTATGCATCACGCACCCTATCACCATTAGAACGAAAATATTCCACCTATGAAAAGGAAACTTTAGCTGCACTTTATGGAGTTGAGAAATTCAAATATTTCCTTGAACATACAAAATTCATTCTGAGAACTGATTGTAATGCACTGCAATTTGTCTTGAACCACCCAAAGCAACTTGGTAGGATAGGGAGATGGGTTCTAAGGTTATCTGCCTTTCAGTTTACTACAGAGCATGTGAAAGGCGTTGACAATAAGGTCGCCGATTGCTTAAGCCGTATGTTTGAAGACTCTCCTCCCGAAGTAATAGAGCAGAATATATTTATGTAGTATAAATTTAGTAGATTTCCCAATCAGTTTCACTGATATTTCAACCTATCAGAAGCAGGACGAATTTGTGAAGGAGATAATGCAATCAGCGAGTGCTGGTAATGATATCTTTCCGTATCAAATAAAAAAGGGAATTCTAGTATGCAATGTTCGAAATTCAACTGAACCAAAAATAGTACTTCCCCAAGTTCTAAAACCTATGATTTGCAAGTATTACCACGAATCTTTGTTTGGCGCTCATCTAGGATATACAAAAACTTTAAATAAAATTAAACAGGTTTTCACTTGGAAAGGAAAATCTAAAGATGTAGGAGTATTTATTAAGAACTGTAAAATATGTGCATTATCTAAACCAGCACAGAAGGCTAATTATGGCTATATGGCTTCCAGTGTTGCTTCTTACCCAATGGAGAAATTATTTATAGACTTTGTAGGAAAACTCCCAAGATCTTCCAAAGGTAATTGCATGATTTTCAGCTGTCTCGACGCTTTTAGTAAGTATTGCCGACTGATTGCAGTCAGAGAAGCCAATGCTAATACCGTTTGCAATGAACTACAAAGGATTTTCACTAATTTCGGTGTACCTAAAATAATAGTGTCAGACAATGGACCACAATTCAAATCTAATATATTCAATAAGTTCTGTTTTCAAAGAGGCATTTTACATGTCACGTGTACTCCATACCACTCTCAATCCAACGCTGTTGAAAGAGTACATAGGAATTTGAAATCTGCACTTATTGCATTCTCTTCTCATGACCACACAAAATGGGATGTACCACTTAGTTGGTTACCTCTAGCATTTAATTGTAGCTTCCATGAAAGTAGTAAGTATACTCCTTATGAGTTGATATTCAGGCATAAACCAACTCACCCACTCACGAATATATGGGTAATAGATGAAATACTGCCCCAGAAATTCAGTGAAAATACGAGAAAATTGTGGAAACAAGCTCATGAAAACCTCTTAAAATCGCAGAGTAAAGCGAAGGAAGGATTTGACTTACAAAGAAATAGAATCCCTTCCAAAACTAATGATAGAGTTTTCCTGAAAGCTAATCCAATTAGTAGAGCTGCTGATAAAATTTCGGCAAAGTTAGCACAAAGATGGTCTCGCCCATTCATAATAAAAGAATGGATTTCACCTGTATCTGTAAAGTTATTTTCCATGGATGGAAATACATTCATACGACGTGCACATGTATCACAATTGAAATTAGATAAGAGCATTAATACAGGAGACACATAAGAAATCAGGTGGACGCATCTGAATTTCGTGACTGTAGCTGTAACTGTGACTGTATTTCGTGACTGTTGTATCATGTCTTTGAAGTTGTAATAATTGAAAGTCGACTATAAACAAGAGAGAAATTTCCTAGGTAGTAATATAAGTTCATGGCCATGATTATAGTGATAAGAATATTAGGAAGATAAGGGTAAAATAGGATAAATAAGTAGAATTATTATAATAATCGTAATTGGAGTATAATCTTATATAATATCAAGTTTTTATATATAATCAATTAAACTATATCGTTGTGAATAAGGCATAACCAGTTTATTATTGTGTACTCAAGTAGGATTATTCAGTTAGGTTGTAGTATTTTATTCACGTATTATAGTATTCATTGACAATATAGAAATAGGTTAGTAGTGTTAATGTGTAACTAGATTAAGTATTGAATGAAAAGCTTGATGTATCGATAATTCTCAGAGTAGGCTAGTTCATTGTTCTAGTAAGGTTTCATGATGATTTTGTTGATATTATGAAATCGTTAAATGAGTAGTTTGTGTAATGTTGACATCCAACGGCTAGCTCCGTTCAGAGAGAATAGGATCCAGACAGAGTCAATCCAATTTTCTCTGGCTGCATTCGACGTACGTTACTCTCGCACACTCTCTCTCACAACCTTCATGATCATGACTTGTAGTACGGTAGT
Organism: Nilaparvata lugens; assembly: GCF_014356525.2. NCBI lineage: Eukaryota > Metazoa > Arthropoda > Insecta > Hemiptera > Delphacidae > Nilaparvata > Nilaparvata lugens. The sequence continues at coordinate 5,397 of NW_024093262.1, read as the reverse complement.
AGTAAGTGTTTGCTTGGAAAACCAGTCAACGACGCTAGACTGCGCTGGGCCCGCGCTTTTCTTCGTTTCGACTGACTCCGAATGCTGTGGGTTCTCCTCACACCATTTCAATTGGCGCGCTCACCTATTCAAAATTTTGGTAGTTTTTTTTCATTGGCGTCCAACTTTCCTTTAACGGGGGGAGAATCTGTACCAAAATTTTGAGTTATTAAATGGAATTTATTCTATGCTGAGTTAGTAGTTTTCAGTTCCCATGAAGATAGTAAATTTATTCTTGTTCATTGGCAACTTAGCCATCATTTCTAAAATCGTTATAATTATGATCAGAATCTTATTAAAGTCCTTGGTTCCCACGATCCCACTTGGAATTATTTGTTCTCACGATGATTTAGACGCCAGAAGTTTGCTGAATCAATCCCATAGTTCTAAACTTGCAAAAGGGAAATAACTTTTCTCTCCTAGTTTCCTTCTTGCGTGAACATATCACCTTCCTTATTTACTGAGGAGAAAGAGAGTGGGCGAAGAGAAATTCACAGGCGATCGGGTAAATATTTTAAAGTTTTATGGTAGAACTGATCAGTCTGGAAGCCTCTGAAAACTAGGAGAGCGATCATTCTAATCCCAGCTGTCATAGTGTTAACTGTTTCTTGAGATTTTCTTACAATTTCCAGTAATATGTTTTCGTTTGGGGGTACATTCTCATTCTCTCCAGGAGATTGATTGTCCAAGTAAATCGGACATCTTTGAAGTTACTTTAAATGTAGGCTAAGAGTAATATTTAGAGGTAAAGTCCCCCTTATAGCTATGGGATAGTTTTGTATAAATAAATGACGATTGATTCCCTCTATACTTCGCATCTTCAATACCCATTTTGGGTGAGTATTTTCATTATTGTCATTGAATATGATTTATAAGTGTTCGATTAATGTATGTTAATAATATTATTTATTTCCTCATAGGAAGCGGTGAATTGTATTTATTTGATGATCTACCTAGATCATCAATTGAATACAATCCTATTAGATATTGGTAATTATTATGTTTCTAATTCTGTTGTAAATTTGTAATCAGGTTTCTGTATCGGGCTGAGAATTTCCATTGTAAAAGGGCCGGCGACTTCTTCCAACCATGGATGGAATTGTACGTCATTGAACGCTGATGAGGAGAGAACAAGACTAACTCCCTTTTGGATCTGTCGCCGCGACGCCTGAACATTCCTGGAGGACGACTAATCATCTTCGCCCTTCATCCATCTCCGCCAGGGACTCCGGACATCGCAACGACAACTACAAGATGAGTACTTGATCTTTCCCCACCAGAGTCCAATGTGTCCCTTAGATTTTGGTCTCTTAAAGACGTAAATACAATTAAATTTGTTCTCTTAAAGACAAAGATAATCTTTAATTGAAGAAAGTATTTATTGTAAAGTTTTGTTTGAATTTGAATATTTAATATAGAGGCAATCAATCGTCAAATGATTTTAATTCGGATTCCTCACCACTGGAATAGTACTAGAAATTTCACTAACCCCTCCACCATCAGGGTCTCGCATGATTTCCAAACTTAATTATAGTTGTCTGAGAATTTAGGTTCTCAAAAGACACTATACTTTGTCACTCCACAACATTGAGCCGACTGTTTCATCTCACACCATTGAGCCGACTGTGTCACCCCACACCATTGAGCCGACTCTGTCACCTCACACCATTGAGCCGACTGTGTCACCCCACACCATTGAGCCGACTGTGTCACTCTACACCATTGAGCCTACATTGTCACCTCACAACATTGTGCCGACTGTGTCACTCTACATCATTGAGCCCACTTTGTCACCCCACAACATTGAGCCGACTGTGTCACTCTACACCATTGAGCCCACCTTTGTCACCCCACAACATTGAGCCGACTGTGTCATTCCACACCATTGAGCCTACTTTGTCACCCCACAACATTTAGCCGACTGTGTCACTCTACACCATTGAGACTACTTTGTCACCCCACAACATTGAGCCGACTGTATCACCTCACATCATTGAGCCAACTTTGTCACCCCACAACATTGAGCCGACTGTGTCACTCTACACCATTGAGACTAGTTTGTCACCCCACAACATTGAGACGACTGTATCACCTCTCAACATTAGCCAACTGTGTCACCTCACACCATTGGGCCGACTCTGTCACCTCACACCATTGAGCCGACTAAGTCATCCCACACCATTGAACCGACTGTGTCACCCCACACCACAGCCGACTGTGTTTCTATGAAGGTCAACACAAATAATAAAAGCTATCCCAAAGTTTGCCACAAAAATAGGTGTGCTATTACTCTTTGTTATTTTTTATTCACTTATGAAATGTATTCAATAATTTATGCTTATCCTGTTATTCATAGTGTTGAATGCTTTGATAATTACTAGTATTGAAACATTCTAAAATAATTCAGTGATTTTATAAAATATGAGCTACATTAATCTTGCAATCTCGTTCAATTATTGGTAAATACTGAGTGTTTCCATCAATATCAAGATGTTGTCATTAAATCAAACAATGGTTCCATAATACGGAGATAAAATCTTCAGTTCATCCGAATAAATGCTACCGTGCTGAAGCTACATCATATCTACATCAAATGCTACCCTACATCAGCTACATCATATCATCATATGCTACCACAGAATCTACATAGATCTTAGTTAGTCTATGATGCTACCAATCACATCAATTTTTCTAGTGGAAGAGAAATAATTGAGAGAGACTGCAGCACGGGGGCTGCGGGGGCTGCTGCTGTGTAATGTATGTGGAGTGAGTAAGTGAAGGTAGAGTCAGTCCGGGACAACCGATGTTGCAATTTGTAAAATTGGATTTAAAGTTATAGAGAGTATCCGTGCTTGCAGGCATGTTTTCCGCCCAGGTCACGTTCGTCACAAATCCTCTCTGCCACAAAATGGAGCAAGTCAGAACGCTAGCAACACGCCCGCGGCCTTTTTCAAAAAATGACACTGCAGACACCAAGAAACACGGAATTATATCATTTAACAATCAGATCCATGTTCTCAGTGGTTCATATTTCTTATAGCCTACATCTTCTGATTGGATCGCTTAAAAATGACGACTACCTGTCATTACCTTGAGTAGAAATAACTTTCGATAAAGAATGGATAAGGAAACTCAAATCTAGAATATTGTATTGTATATTGTGATGCTCAACTTGGTGCACATGTATATACCGGTATGCGATGTTGTTTTTTTACTTTCCTTGCCCTATTACCATAGGTAAGGAAAGTATTGCTTTCCAAAAAAAATTAAGGTACGCCAATTTCTAAATTAAGGTACCCCAATTTCTAAATTTCTATACGTTTCAAGGTCCCCTGAGTCCAAAAAATTGGTTTTTGGGTATTGGTCTGTATGTGTGTGTGTGTGTGTGTGGTGTGTGTGTGTGTGTGTGGTGTGTGTGTGTGTGTGTGTGTGTGTGTGTGTGTGTGTGTGTGTTGTGTGTGTGTGTGTGTGTGTGTGTGTGTGTGTGTGTGTGTGTGTGTGTGTGTGTGGTGTGTGTGTGTGTGTGTGTCATCTCCCAATTAACGGAATGACTTGAAATTTGGAACTTAAGGTCCTTTCACTATAAGGATCCGACACGAACAATTTCGATCAAATGCAATTCAAGATGGCAGCTAAAATGGCGAAAATGTTGTCAAAAACAGGGTTTTTCGTGATTTTCTCGGAAACGGCTCCAACGATTTTGATCAAATTCATACCTAGAATAGTCATTGATAAGCTCTATCAACTGCCACAAGTCCAATATCTGTAAAAATTCCAGGAGCTCCGCCCCATCAATGCAGATAGATTCCCAATTATCAGGCTTCAGATACAATTGAAACAAAAAAAAATCAAGTGGAGTAGATTGAGCATGAAAATCTCTACAATTAATGTTCAGTAGCATTTCCACCTAAAATTGAAAATAAGCTTTAAATTAGAGAAAATGTGATTATTCAATTGCAAATTATTGTTGATTCTATTAAATCATTCACTATTAAGAGATATAAGACCTCATGTGTGTCTCCAGCGTTATTGCCCTGTCACAAGCTGGCTCAAATATTATTTCTTATTTGAATAGTAGACTTGAGATGCGCGGGAACACTAGCGTCAGTGATCAATTTTCATAACGGCAAGGAAAGTTTTGTGAGTGCGCCACACCAGATTTTTTGCATATGTTGATAATGATGATTAATATGCTCCACGTTATAGCGTTGTGGGTATGACGTATGCGGGCTCTGATACCTAACTTGTAAAAACACAGACTTGATGGGCTCAGTATGGACACAGAGAAGGGATCAGAGGGAACATTCTTACCGACTATTGTTTCGCCTAATGTGTAGTATCACTTATACCGGTAGAAAGCGCTTGTATACGCAAATGACGATTTCTGTCTGAGCTGGATTACTACGGGGACGTAGTGGGGAGTCATTGGCATCCTACACTTCCCTCTCCAACAAACCAGTTCACACCACTCTCTCCCCCCAGCAAAACAACTGCTGACAGCATTTGTGGCTTGAGGCATGTATGTCATTGTTTTGCTAATAATACATAGACTAGACATTCATTTTTCTTATTCTAATCACTTGCTACTCTCAACTATCCAGATCGCATGAACGCTGCGTCTCCAGTGACAAAGAGGATTAATTTTTATTTCTAATCAACAAGAACTAGAAAACAATAAGTGAATGAGTGGTCAGATAAACTGTTGTCCATTATAAAAATGTAATATAATCCAAACTTTATTACATTATGTACTTCAATTCAATAATTGAAAAAATTTAAATCAATCTAATTTAATCCACAATATTGCGATTTTGAACTTAAAAATTGAGAAAGAGCATGGAATAATTTCAATCATGACATGTTCTTGAGGTGCTGTGTAATGCAGCATTATATTTCTCTATTATTGTTCTAAAATGATTTTAATAAATTATGTCAAAACTGCTCATTAACAATAATATTGTTTCAGTTACTTTTTTTTCATTGAATAGCCAAAGATTGTTAACCTTAATAATATTATTTCAGTTGCTTTTTGTTTTCATTGAATAGCCTATGGTTGTCAACCTTTTTCATGGACTGTACCCGTAGTGGAAAGTTCTAATTTTGCATATTAGCTAAATACTGTTAGGCTAGCCGTCTAGCGGGAGATTGGGGAAGAGGGAGTAATTTGAAAATTCAATGAATTTCTCTCATTATAAACTTATAAGAGCCACTATCTTCTTAGCATTCAGTAAAATAACATCCAGTTTCATTGTATATTATAAGGAGGAAATTGATTGATACTCTTTAAAAAGATTTACCTACCCCTGTTATTATGTATGTGTATTTTTGTCGTAAATGTATTTCCTATCCTTGATATAA
>NW_024093261.1:0-9433 GCF_014356525.2 Nilaparvata lugens | reverse complement strand
CTCCACCTTATGCTTCATGCACGTCTCACAGCGCCTCACATACTTCGCGACGTCCGCATACAGGCCCGGCAATAATAGCGACAGGCTATCCGGTGATAAGTCCGGAATACTCCTTGGTGGCCCGCTGTCGGGGCATCGTGGCTCTGCTGAAGTATCTCCCTCCTAGCACCTCTCGGGATACATAGCTTCCAGCCATCACTCTCCGGTGCATCAGGAGGTTGTTGACGGGCCCATATGTGACGATACAACGCCTCACCCCTTACCATATAGTCGGGGTATTTCTGTGGATGATGGAGTAGATTGTTCTTCATCCTCCTTATCCATCTGTCGTCTTCCATGACGATGGCGGCTACCGCTCCTGTAGGCTCCTCTGACCTTCTTGTGGACTTGCCGGCACGTCGCCTCCTGGCAACGCTCGTGAGAGAGCATCCGGGACCACGTTTAGCTTCCCTCTTCGATACTTGATGACCAAGTTATATTGCTGCATCTCTAAGGCCCACCTTGCTAGCCTTCCTGTCGGGTTAGGGATAGCTCTAAGCCACTTTAGAGCCTGGTGATCAGTAATCACTGTAGTCTCATACCCCTCTATGTACGGCTTGAATTTTCTCAGGGCGAAAATCACAGCCAGGCACTCCTTTTCGGTGGTAGAATACCTCAGCTCGGCCCCCTTGAGCCCTCTGCTTGCGTAGGCGATGACCTTCTCCTCTCCATCGACCTCCTGAGTAAGCACAGACCCTAGTCCATACTCAGAGGCATCTGTCTGGAGCGTGAACGGTAGTTCAAAGTGAGGATATGTGAGCACTGGAGATCTAGTGAGAGCTCTCTTTATCTCCTGGAAAGCTCTCTCCTCTTCTGGTCCCCAGTGCCACTTCACTCCTACCTTCAGCAACCGGTGAAGAGGTGTTGCAAGGTCCGAAAAATTCGGGACAAACCTCCTATACCAGGACGCCAACCCCAGGAAACTCCGGAGCATCCTGAGCCACTGCGGAGTTGGGAACTCGTTTACCGCTCTCACCGTCTCAGGATCAGTCCTGAGTCCTTGCTCCGTCACTATATGTCCCAGGTAGCATAGCTCTCGCTTCAAGAACTGACATTTCTCTTGATTGATTATCAAGCCAGCTTCTCTCAGCCTACTGAACACTCTAGCTAGGTTCAGCATGTGAGCCTCCATCGTTTCTCCTAGAACGATGACGTCGTCTAGGTAAGCAAAAGCACAAGGCTCCAATTCCGGCCCAATTACTCGGTCCAGGAGGCGCTGAAATGTAGCTCCAGCCGAGTGTAGACCAAAAGGCATCATCCGGAACTGGAACAGCCCTCTTCCAGGAACCGTAAACGCTGTAAGCTGCTTACTCTGCTCCTCCAACAGTACTTGCCAGTAACCGCTCTTCAAGTCGATTGAAGAAATGTACTTGGCATTCCTCAATCTATCCAAAATGCCTGTCATATTCGGCAAAGGATATGCATCTCGTTCAGTGAGTGCATTAATCTGCCGGAAATCGATACAAAACCGCATCTTTCCATTAGCCTTCTTCACCAAGACGATTGGTGAACTCCATGGGCTACTGCTCGGCTCAATGACCCGCTGATCGAGCATACTGTCCACCTCCTCGTTTATCACCGCTTGCATAAGCGGGTTGCGGGGATACGGACGTTGTCGGAACGGCTCAGCTCCTTCCTTCAGCCTGATTCTATGAACCAGGAGGTGAGTCGCACCTGGCACATCTCTGAATTTTATCAGCTCCGTCTCCAGGAATTTCTCGAACTCCTCCCTTTCTGAAGCGACTGCTGCCACCTGTCCCACTAAAGCCGGAGGTAATATCATCCTCCTCTGCCTCAAATCGAGTTTTGCTTGAATCGCTCTTAAAAGACTTAATCCCAAAATCATTTCGGATTCTAACTCTTTGATCACTGCCACTCTCCAGTAGACTCGTCTACTACACACCTCGGCAGTCAGCTTCAGCTCCTCCACTACGGGAAGCTTTTCTCCAGTCACCAAGATCGGTTGATGACTAATTGGTTTCACCTGGCAATCGCCAGACTCCTTCAGTCGCCTTGCTGCCTCTCCAGAGACATAGGACGACTCGACCCCGGTGTCGACCAGTGCATTCAGCCAGACATCTCGGACACGTACTAGCATGAAGACGCGTGTCTCCTGAGGCTGTGGACACCTTCCTTGCCTCTCTATCGGGGCTGCACCGGACTTCACCTCTCTTCCTCGGGCCTTCGCAGCTTTCTGGGTAGTTGTTCGCAAACGTTGCCAAGCTTAAGTAGTTGGATTCAGCTCCTGTATCGAGTAGAGCTCGATACTGGTGGCCAGCTACCTCGACTGTGGTATACAGTCTGTTGTCGAACTGCGACTCCGGTTCCAATTGGAGTTGGTTCCTAGTTCTCACCACTGCGGCTTTGTCTGTCGCCCTCTTCTGATCCTTCTCACAGGTGCAACCGGGACGAGGTTTTCTACAGCCCACGCAGAGAGAAATCTCAGGGCATTCCGACCTCCAGTGACCCTCTTTCTTGCAATGCCAGCAGGTAGGTCCTACTGGAGTCGGCTCCACTCGCCGTTGTGAAGTTGTAGGCTCTGGCTCGGGGCGTGCTTTCACAGGTTTACGAACCTCTTCCTGTTTCACAGTCCTCTGCCGCTGTTGAGCACTCTTCTCCTCTGACTTTATCCTCTCATACTGCCTGGCCAGCTTGAGTAGATCGTCCACGGAATAGATTTCAGCTTCCCTAATGTACAGCTTGTACCGGGGTAGAAGATTCTTGTACAGCCTCTGTAGCTGGTGATTGATTGAACAATCTCCTCTTCTCCTCATGAGAGTCTGAAGTTCTTCTACGTAGTCATCGATAGCCTCGCCTTCACGCTGCCGTCGACCCAGGATTTGAGCATCCAGATCCTCCTCATAGGTTGCTGGATAATAACGGGACCGAAAGTCCATTACGAAGTCGTTCCAATGCCGCCAGAACCCTCTTCGGTTCCGCATCCACAAGGAACACCTTCCCGCTAGCATTTCTGGTAGCGCCGGGAACAGCTGCTCCCCTGTCAGCCCGTAGGCTTGTTGTAACTCCTCGAGACGCTCTAGGAAGCTAGGAGCGTCTCCGTTGCCATCATATGACAACCTCCATCCTCGCACCTTATCGCACACCGTCCCTGGGTCCATAAATGGTGTATGGTGGGCTGCAGCCTGGACCGGTGAGTGCGGTGCCTGTCGTGGCCTGTACTGGTGCGCCCTCTTCAGCGGGAGGCAGCGGTAGCATCGTGAGGCATCGCTGCCGCTGCTCCGTTAATGCTCTCCGCAACTCGGAACAGGTGCCATCTGTGGGCACCGAGTCTAGGAGTAATTCGACCGCGTCTCTGTTCCGTAATCGATACACCCATGAATGGCATGATTCGCCATCGGAGGCTGGTGAGGCCTCCTCGGGCAGCTTCCCGAGTCTGGAAGACTCCTGATGATCTTCCTCTACAGGAGGCCACAGAGGCGTTGCTCCTTCCGCCTCGTGGTAGCTTGTGCTAGCTCCATTGCTAGCCTGGTTCAGGTTGCTGGCTTCCTCTGCCGTCTTCCTGTGATGGTCCACAAGAACCTTCCTCAGCTCCGCCATTGTACCTGTTGTAGGTAGCCCTGCTGCTGCTGCTAGGTCCACTGCTTCTTTCCGGTGGAGTTTGTAGATCCAGGTCACTCCTGGATCGCTGTTTTCCTCTCGCGCCTCCTGGTCTTCTCCAGCGCGACTACATTTCTCCTCTGCACTCATTGCTGTTTTTCTCCTCCTGCCTTGGGCCCCACGTTGGGCGCCAATCTTCTGAGTAGATTTTTGCCCACACCTGTCTCTATCAGAGTTCCCAGTGTCGCTCTGGGCCGGCTAAACTCAGTCGGCGACTGGGGAGGGCCGCGGCAGGGGACGGGAGTCTCGGTGGGGCGTCCGTCAACCACCCTCACTCGGGTTGGGGTTGAAACAGGGCTTTGAGTGCTTTGGAGGAATGTTTCCCTCTTTTAGGAAAGAGGGGCCGTGCTTTCGCACTGCCAAACAGGGTTGGTCGCGGAAAGAAGGGAACAGGAACCTTGCAGTGTTAGTCGTGAGAAAAGGGCTTCGTGTCGGGACTGAGTCCTAGTCCTCGGGCACCGGGTGTCTTCCCGGGGTCCGGGTTGGTTGCGGGGCTCTGGTAAAGGCTTTCCTGGCCTTCCCAGAGGTCCTCTTGTGATCCCGCACTGGACCGGTGCGCTGCGGCGGCCAGCACTCTGGACTTTCCTAAGTCCTACTGGCCGGGCACTAGCTGTCCTCCGGGGTCCGGATCGTCCGCGGAGTTGCGGGAAAGGCTTTTCCTGGCCTTCCTAGACGTCCTCTTGCGATCCCGCACTGGACCAGCGCGCTGCGGCGGCCAGCACTCTGGACTTTCCTAAGTCCTACTGGCCGGGCACTAGCTGTCCTCCCGGGGTCCGGATCGTCGCGGAGTTGCGGGAAAGGCTTTTCCTGGCCTTCCCAGACGTCCTCTTGCGATCCCGCACTGGACCAGCGCGCTGCGGCGGCCAGCACTCTGGACTTTCCTAAGTCCTACTGGCCGGGCACTAGCTGTCCTCCTGGGGTCCGGATCGTCCGCGGAGTTGCGGGAAGGCTTTTCCTGGCCTTCCTAGACGTCCTCTTGCGATCCCGCACTGGACCAGCGCGCTGCGGCGGCCAGCACTCTGGACTTTCCTAAGTCCTACTGGCCGGGCACTAGCTGTCCTCCTGGGGTCCGGATCGTCCGCGGAGTTGCGGGAAAGGCTTTTCCTGGCCTTCCTAGACGTCCTCTTGCGATCCCGCACTGGACCAGCGCGCTGCGGCGGCCAGCACTCTGGACTTTCCTAAGTCCTACTGGCGGGCACTAGCTGTCCTCCTGGGGTCCGGATCGTCCGCGGAGTTGCGGGAAAGGCTTTTCCTGGCCTTCCTAGACGTCCTCTTGCGATCCCGCACTGGACTACTGCGCTGCGGCGGCCAGCACTCTGGACTTTCCTAAGTCCTACTGGCCGGGCACTAGCTGTCCTCCTGGGGTCCGGATCGTCCGCGGAGTTGCGGGAAAGGCTTTTCCTGGCCTTCTTAGACGTCCTCTTGCGATCCCGCACTGGACCAGCGCGCTGCGGCGGCAGCACTCTGGACTTTCCTAAGTCCTACTGGCGGGCACTAGCTGTCCTCCTGGGGTCCGGATCGTCCGCGGAGTTGCGGGAAAGGCTTTTCCTGGCCTTCCTAGACGTCCTCTTGCGATCCCGCACTGGACCAGCGCGCTGCGGCGGCCAGCACTCTGGACTTCCTAAGTCCTACTGGCCGGGCACTAGCTGTCCCCCTGGGGTCCGGATCGTCCGCGGAGTTGCGGGAAAGGTCTTTCCTGACCCTCCTGGATGTCCTATCTCGCCTCGATGCCCCACTGGTGGCCTACCAATGGGGAGTCAGGTTTCGACCAAACCTGACGTGTTGTCGTTGGTCGAAACTGGCAACCCGTCGTCCAAACAGGTTAAGTGTCGTTTAACACTCGCCCAAACGAGTGTAGAGCAGTGGAGTTCACTGTGTGAGAGGCTAATCAACTTTAGCCTCGAACAACTCCCGGTCGCTGAAGAAATCGGAGTTCACGTAGTACGGGTGTACTGTGACATTGCTAGCTGCTCGCTGCTTCCTTCTCACCTCTCTCGACCGCTCGACTTGGCTCTCCGAACCCGACTGCCTCTTGCTGGCCTTTTTCGAGCCTCCTCAGTGATCGAGAGGGAGGGGAGAGAGGATGCGCAGCATCGCTGAGCGGTAGGCCAGTGGCTGGCTTGAACGTTGACCCCTCAGATTCTATGAAAGATAGCCGAGCGTCGAATAAATGAGCCCTAATTCAATTCCTTTCTCTAGTTACGATATACATCGTGACACCATGATGTAGGCTAACCATCATGAAAATCATGAAAAATTGAAATTTTTTATTTTCTCGAAAATCCATGATGTAAATCTCAGAAAATTTCAATTTTGTAGGCTAAACATCATGAAAATCATAAAAAATTGAAATTTTTTATTTTCTCGAGAATCCATGATGTAGGCTAACCATCATGAAAATCATGAAAAATTGAAATTTTTTATTTTCTCGAAAATCCATGATTTAAATCTCAGAAAATCCATGATGTAGGCTAATCATCATGAGAATCATGAAAAATTGAAATTTTTTATTTTCTCGAAAATACATGATGTAACACCGTCATGAAAATCATAAAAAATTGAAATTTTTTATTTTCTCGAAAATCCATGATGTAACACCATCATGAAAATCATGAAAAATTGAAATTTTTTATTTTCTCGAAAATCCATGATGTGAATCTCAGAAAATCAATGATGTAGGCTAACCATCATGAGAATCATGAAAGATTGAAATTTTTTTTTTCTCGAAAATCCATGATGTAAATCTCAGAGAATCCATGAAGTAGGCTAACCATCATGAAAATCATGAAAAATTGAAATTTTTTATTTTCTCAAAAATCCATGATGTAAATCTCAGAAAATCCATGATGTAGGCTAACCATCATGAAAAATTGAAATTTTTTTTTTCTCGAAAATCCATGATGTAAATCTCAGAAAATCCATGATGTAGCTAACCATCATGAAAATCATGAAAAATTGAAATTTTTTATTTTCTCAAAAATCCATGATGTAATCTCAGAAAATCCATGATGTAGGCTAACCATCATGAAAATCATGAAAAATTGAATTTTTTATTTTCTCGAAAATCCATTATGTAAATCTCAGAAAATCCATGATGTAGGGTAACCATCATGAAAATCATGAAAAATTGAATTTTTTTTTTCTCGAAAATCCATGATGTAAATCTCAGGAAATCCATGATGTAGGCTAATCATCATGAAAATCATGAAAAATTAAAATTTCTTATTTTCTTGAAAATCAATGAAGTAAATCTCAGGAAATCCATGATGTGGGCTAACCATCATGAAAATCATGAAAAATTGAAATTTTTTATTTTCTCGAAAATCCATGATGTAAATCTCAGGGAATCCATGATGTAGGCTAACCATCATGAAAAATTGAAATTATTTATTTTCTCAAAAATCCATGATGAAAATCTCAGAAAATCCATGATGTAGGCTAACCATCATGAAAATCATCAAAAATTGAAATTTTTTTTCCTCGAAAATCCATGATGTGAGTCTCAGAAAATCCATGATGTAGGCTAACCATCACGAAAATCATGAGAAATTGAAATTTTTTATTCTTTAAAAAATCCATGATGTGAATCTCAGAAAATCCATGATGTAGGCTAACCATCATGAAAATCATGAAAAATTGAAATGTTCTATTTTCTCGAAAATCCATGATGAAAATCTCAGGAAATCCATGATGTAGGCTAACCATCATGAAAATCATGAAAAATTGAAATTTTTATTTTCTCAAAAATCCATTATGTAAATCTCAGAAAATCCATGATGTAGGCTAACCATCATGAAAATCATGAAAAATTGAAATTTTTTATTTTCTCGAAAATCCATTATGTAAATCTCAGAAAACTCCGTGATGTAGGCTAACCATCATGAAAATCATGAAAAATTGAAATTTTTTATTTTCTCGAAAATCCATGATGTAGGCTAACCATCATGAAAATCATGAAAAATTTAAATTTTTCTATTTTCTCGAAAATCCATGATGCAATTCTCATAAATAACATGATGTAGGCTAACCATCATGAAAATCATGAAAAATTGAAATTTTTATTTTCTCGAAAATCCATGATGTAAATCTCAGAAAATCCATGATGTAGGCTAACCATCATGAAAATCATGAAAAATTGAAATTTTTATTTTCTCGAAAATCCATGATGTAATCTCAGAAAATCCATGATGTAGGCTAACCTCATGAAAATCATGAAAAATTGAAATTTTTTTTTTCTCGAAAATCCATGATGTAACACCATCATGAAAATCATGAAAAATTGAAATTTTTATTTTCTCGAAAATCCATGATGTAAATCTCAGAAAATCCATGATGTAGGCTAACCATCATGAAAATCATGAAAAATGAAATTTTTTATTTTCTTGAAAATCAATGAAGTAAATCTCAGAAAATCCATGATGTAGGCTAACCTCATGAAAATCATGGAAAATTGAAATTTTTTTTTCTCGAAAATCCATGATGTAACACCATCATGAAAATCATGAAAAATTGAAATTTTTATTTTCTCGAAAATCCATGATGTAAATCTCAGAAAATCCATGATGTAGCTAACCATCATGAAAATCATGAAAAATGAAATTTTTTATTTTTTCGAAAATCCATGATGTAATCTCAGAAAATCCATGATGTAGGCTAACCATCATGAAAATCATGAAAAATTGAAATTTTTATTTTCTCGAAAATCCATGATGTAATCTCAGAAAATCCATGATGTAGGCTAACCATCATGAAAATCATGAAAAATTGAAATGTTTTATTTTCTCGAAAATCCATGATGTAAATCTCAGAAAATCCATGATGTAGGCTACCATCATGAAAATCATGAAAAATTGAAATTTTTTTTTTTATTTTCTCGAAAATCCATGATGTAAATCTCAGAAAATCCATGATGTAGGCTAACCATCATGAAAATCATGAAAAATTGAAATTTTTTATTTTCTCGAAAATCCATGATGTAAATCTCAGAAAATCCATGATGTAGGCTAACCATCATGAAAATCATGAAAAATTGAAATTTTTTTTTTCTCGAAAATCCATGATGTGAATCTCAGAAAATCCATGATGTAGGCTAACCATCATGAAAATCATGAAAAATTGAAATGTTTTATTTCCTCGAAAATCCATGATGTAAATCTCAGAAAATCCATGATGTAGCTAACCATCATGAAAATCATGAAAAATTGAAATTTTTTATTTTCTCGAAATCCATGATGTAATCTCAGAAAATCCATGATGTAGGCTCACCATCATGAAAATCATGAAAAATTGAAATTTTTTATTTTCTCGAAAATCCATGATGTAAATCTCAGAAAATCCATGATGTAGGCTAACCATCATGAAAATCATGAAAAATTGAAATTTTTTATTTTCTCGAAAATCCATGATGTAAATCTCAGAAAATCCATGATGTAGGCTAACATCATGAAAATCATGAAAAATTGAATTTTTTATTTTCTCGAAAATCCATGATGTAAATCTCAGGAAATCCATGATGTAGGCTAACCATCATGAAAATCATGAAAAATTGAAATTTTTATTTTCTCGAAAATCCATGATGTAACACCATCATGAAAATCATGAAAAATTGAATTTTTATTTTCTCGAAAATCCATGATGTAAATCTCAGAAAATCCATGATGTAGGCTAACATCATGAAAATCATGAAAAATTGAAATTTTTTTTTTCGAAAATCCATGATGTAAATCTCAGGAATCCATGATGTAGGCTAACCATCATGAAAATCATGAAAATTGAA
>NW_024093260.1:0-11909 GCF_014356525.2 Nilaparvata lugens | reverse complement strand
CGATTTGTTTCAAATTCGGCATACAGGATGATATACACATATTAAACATACTGTTGAAGTTTTATTGGAATATGATGATGTCTAGGGGTGGTTAGGGGTAAAAAACCCCATTTAACAACAAAAAAGTGATTGACAAGGTATTTCTAATTGTCCGGTTCGTTTCAAATTTGGCATTCAGGATGATATACACATATTGAACATACTGTTGAAGTTTCATCAAAATATAATGATGTTTAGTGGTGGTTAGAGTTAAAAAACTCTTTTGACTAGTATAAAAAGTGATTGACTGGGTATTTCCAATTGTCTGATTCGTTCCAAATTTGGCATTCAAGATTATATACACATATTGAACATACTGTTGAAGTTTCATTGGAATATAATGATGCTTAGGGATGATGGTTAGGGGTAAAAAACTCTATTGACTAGCATAAAAAGTGATTGACAGGGTATTTCTAATTGTCCGATTCGTTTCAAATTTGGCATACAGGATGATATACACATATTAAACATACTGTTGAAGTTCCATCAAAATATAATGATGTTTAGGGGTGGTTGGGGGTAAAAAACCCCATTGACCAGCATAAAAAGTGATTGACCGGATATTTCTAATTGTCCGATTCGTTTCAAATTTGGCATACAGGATGATATACACATATTAATCATACTGTTGAAGTTTCATCAAAATATAATGATGTTTAGTGGAGGTTAGAGGTAAAAAACTTTATTGACTAGTATAAAAAATGATTGACCGGGTATTTCCAATTGTCTGATCTGTTTCAAATTTGGCATTCAGGATGATATACAAATATTAAACATACTGTTGAAGTTCCATCGAATTATAATGATGCTTAGGGATGGTTAGGGGTAGAAAACCCTATTGACTAGCATAAAAAGTGATTGACAGGGTATTTGTTATTGTCTGATTCGTTTCAAACTCGGCATACAGGATGATATACACATATCAAACATACTGTTGAAGTTTCATTGGAATATAATGATGTCTAGGGGTGGTAAGGGGTAAAAAACCCTATTGACCAGCATAAAAAGTGATTGACCGGATATTTCTAATTGTCCGATTTGTTTCAAATTCGGCATACAGGATGATATACACATATTAAACATACTGTTGAAGTTTCATTGGAATATGATGATGTCTAGGGGTGGTTAGGGGTAAAAAACCCCATTTACCAACATAAAAAGTGATTGACAAGGTATTTCTAATTGTCCAATTTGTTTCAAATTTGGCATACAGGATGATATACACATGTTAAACATACTGTTGTAGTTTCATCAAAATATAATGATGTTTAGGGGTGGTTAGGGGTAAGAAACCCTATTGACCAGCATAAAAAGTGATTGACCGGGTATTTCCAATTGTCTGGTTCGTTTCAAATTTGGCATTCAGGATGATATACACATATTGAACATACTGTTGAAGTTTCATCGAAATATAATGATGTTTAGTGGTGGTGAGAGGTGAAAAACTTTATTGACTAGTATAAAAAGTGATTGACAGGGTATTTCTGATTGTCCGATTCGTTTCAAATTTGGCATACAGGATGTGTTCTGAACAAAGCTCAGGCTAGAGCTACTAGTGGACTGTAATTTACCATTCAAATTATCAAATACAAACAAGGAGCAAAATTCAATCTTCAATTTGAGCCAGGTTATTGGTACAGCTAAACTCTGCATTAATGAACAATGAAAAAGAGCAAAAACTCATCAGATTCAATCCAATTTTGTCTACTTACCCTTCGAAGCCTTATTAGGTGTTTTTGTCAGATTCAGGGGTGGAAAGAAATCTGGGAAAAGAAAGGTTTGCTTCCGGGCAGCCTTTTCACGTTCAACTTGCAGGCTGGCTCTGTACTATGTTTCAATGAAGCTCAAACTTTTTCTTTATAAGTTCAAATCTGATTCAAATTAATTCAATTCAATACTATTTACGCTGTTATATTTATAATTCACACACACGACACTTAAACAATCAATTACTAGAAATTTCCGATGGAAATTACATGACAAAATACAATTTGCTCTTGCACAACAACGGGGCGACAAGAACAAGTGAATGACGAATAATGGACGAAAGCAAGAATGACTCGGGCTTTTTTCTCGACAAACCAAAAACAGCTGGACGATCGACACTAGCGCAAACAAACCTGCTACGGGCTGAACTGTAGTCTGGGATTTGGCGCTACAATTCAAAAATGCTCTGACCAAACCATACCCCCGCCTCTGAAAAACTATTTTTCAGCCAAGTTACAAAACTGAAAAAACCAAGGAAAGGAAAAAAATCCAGACATGCCAAAGAAGAACAAAAAACATCAACACCAAAAAAAACAACACAAAGAAAAAATGCAACAAGCACAACAACTATTGAGTTGGGAGTGGATACAGTTTTGTAAGTGGTCTTTTATGAATACCAGTTTTTAGGCGAACACTCGCCACTCGAACCTCGCCGTCACTTCCCGGAAACACCTGTTCGATGACATCCAGTGGCCACTGCAATGGAGGTGTGTTTGGTTGGTCCACTACCACAACCGTTCCCACACTGATAGAAGTGGGTGATTTCAACCATTTTTTACAACTTTGGAGTTCGTGCAGGTACTCTTTTCTCCATCGGTTCCAGAGCGATTGAATAAGTTGACCAATCAATTCATACCTGGTGAGACAATTCACAGGGACACTGTCCACGTCCCGCATGGGAAATGATTTCAAAGGTGTGAGAGTCAAAAAGTGTGCAGGGGTTAAAGCCAGCAGTTCACACGGATCCTCACTCAGTACACACAGTGGGCGGGAATTCAGGACACCTTCAATCTGCACCAATACCGTGTTCAGTTCCTCATAGGTGAGAAGTTGATTGCCAATTACTCGGAACAGATGCAACTTTACAGATTTGACATTTGCCTCCCACAGACCTCCAAAATGTGGTGAACCAGGGGGAATAAATTTCCATTCAATTTTATGTTCGGCGAGTTGACTAGTCAATGTGGTTTGAAACTCGGACGAATTCAAAAGTTGAGATATCTTTCGCAACTGTTCCTTGGCACCTACAAAATTAGTACCACAATTGGAATACATCACACGACAGGGTCCACGACGGACAAAAAACGACGAAACGCGGCTAAAAACATGGGCGTTGATAGATCCGATACCAACTCAATATGTACCGCCTTTGTTGCCATACACACAGACAGACAAATGTAGGCTTTCAAAATACAAGGATTACGACGTCTCGTCATAGTAATACGCAAAGGACCAGCGTAATCAACACCACAATTTTCAAATGGTTTGCATTTTGACACTCGACAAGCAGGCAGGTCACCATTTTTGGAATAATTGCATTATTACTAGGTCGAACATGGAAACAACGATTACACTTAAACACACAAATACGAATAATAGAGTGAGCAGACAGTATCCAGAATTTCTGTCTGATCAAGGACAACAATAACGAAGGTCCAGCATGATAATCAATCAACATCGATACGAAAGCGTCGGATTTTGGTAGAATCATCTGATGACAAGTCTCAAATTCCAGTCCAGCATGAGCTAATGACCACCGACGCGAATCACACCTTTATCAATGAATGGAGACAGGCGACGAAGGCGCATAGAACAATCTTCTCCCTTCTCCAATTGCACAAATTCAGATGGAAAATGTATCTTCTGCACCACTTTACATAGATACCTCTCAGCAACATCGAAATCTGATTCTTCTGATTGGGGTAAGATTCGTAAAAATTTGAGAACAAGAATTACAATTCTCAAAAGACGACCATAATCCGAACAACGACCAATCAATGAATATATTGCATTGCTGTTACAATAAGGAGATTTTGTGACTGTCAACACTGACGGTTTTTTCGCCTCCGGTGGATCCACTATCTCTTCCATTTGAGTTCAAACGGGCCAATTGCATTCGTTCTCTGCTATCCATGATGGACCTGAGAGCCACAACGGAAAGTTCACAAGTTCAACTGGTGATAAACCTCTAGACAAACAGTCAGCGGGATTTTCAATTCCGGCAACATGCATCCACTCCTGTATACAAGAATCCTGTATTTTTGCAACACGATTACCAACAAAAGTTTGCCATTTCGCGGATGGAGCATCAATCCAACACAAGGTGACTGTCAAATCAGAGAGTGCGACAATACGAGACACATGACAATGTTCACTAATAATAGTGACTACTGAATTCATGAGTTCTGCCAACAAGAGTGCCACACACAACTTCAAACGAGGTATTGAAACAACTTTAGATGGTGCTACCTTGGACTTTGAACACAATAATACAACTCTCGACTCCTCGCTCTCCTTCTGCGACTTCACATAGATAACTGCACCATAACCAGACAATGATGCATCACAAAAACCAATCAAACTGATGTGAGAATCCTGAAACAAACCAACATGACGTGGAACAGCAAATTTCAATAATAGAGGCAACTCTTTTTGACAATTCTCCCAAAGAGTGCATATAGACTCAGGCGGCTTCTCGTCCCAATCCACTCCTAATTTCCACAGTTTCTGGACAAGACATTTGAGAAATAATGTAAACGGTGACAAGAGACCAAGTGGATCATAGATACGAGCCATCACTGACAGAATAGAATGCTTAGTAGCGACGACCTCACCACTCTTGACGGAAAACTGAAACAGATCAGTACTAGGTTGCCAATTCAATCCCAAGATAGCCAAGGAGTTGTCTGCTTCGAAATCCTTGTACGAAAACGATTTCTCTTCCTCCGAGAATTTCTCCAACATTGATGGTGAATTTGAAGTCCACTTTGTGAGTGAGAAACCGCTGCTTGGACTGATGATACAGCTCCGCGGCCTCTGACTCTGTGGCGACAGATGTGACTAAGTCATCCATGAACATGTCTCTTGGTATTCTCGCCTTGGCTGCTGGAAAACGATTTCCATCCTCCTCTACAAGCTGGTGGACGGTGCGAAGCGCCAAATATGGAGAACTTGAAACACCAAAAACAACACAATTGAGCTGATAAATTTCGATCGGATCCTCCGGCGAAAATCTCCACAATACACGCTGATAACGATGGCAGGAATCCTCCACTAATATCTGTCGATACATTTGTTTAATGTCGGCAGTTAGTGCGATTGGGAACAAACGAAAATTAACTAACAAAACAAAAATGTCAGTCTGCAATTTGGGACCAGCATGAAGAACCTGGTTCAATGACAAACCGATGATGTTCTGGAACCAGCATCAAATACAATTCGGATGGGCGTGGTAGTGCTGCTTGCTTTCATGATGGCGTGATGCGGTATGTAGTAACCACCTCGGTCTGTCTGATCTGCTACAAACGACATGTGACCCTGACGTAGGTAATCGATCAATATTTCATGATATGAAATACGAGTATTGCTGTCATGCTCTAGTCATCTCTCCAAAGTCAGCAGTCTGCGTTCGGCGACAGCATACGAATCTCCCAAGCTGCTGGGCGGCTCCGCAAATGACAAGGCAACAACAAAATGACCAGAATTCACACGATGTACAGACTTCCGAAAATTTACCTCACACTCCAACTCTTCCGGTTTCAGTTGACAGCTTGGTGCAGGGCACGATTCCAACTCCCAAAAACGTTCCACAAAACTATCCAACGATGGACTATTAACAAATGGACTACAGATGGCTGTAAAACAATTCGACACATTCTTTGTTGAAGTGAGAATCGGCGCTCTCCCCATCAGAATGTGACCAAAGACACTATTAACAGTCATCAATTCGTGCGATTCACCTGTACTAGGACTCCCACGTAGCAAGTGAGGAACTAACTCCGCACCAATGATGCCATCTATTCTACTAGGAAGGTAGAATTTGTCGTCAGCCAGTGTGAGATTTTCAAGATGATGAAGTTTGGATCTGTCGATTTCACAAGAAGGCAACTTGTCGATGATTTTATCTACCACTGTGGCATCCATCGAAAACTTGACGGTAGGATCCAACTTCGACTGAATCGACACACAAGTACGACCTCGAACTTCACTAGTACCACCACCGAATCCACGAACAACGGTTTTCATGGGCTGGAATGGTAGTCTCAAACGCCGACACAATTTGGCTGTAACAAAATGACACTGACTCCCGGTGTCAATCAAGAAACGAACATCACAAAGCTGACCATTACAATCTCGAATATGTGCAGTGACGGTCGACAACACAACGGTCGAATTTTCTACATCATTGGATGTAGAACAACAACTAATAGGTGATGTGCCACCTGCCTTGGAGTTCGACGAGGACGCAACACCTTCATTGGAACTTGATCTGGAAAAGTGCAATAAAGAATGATGAGATTCTCGACATTGAGCACACTGAGTTTTACTACGACAATTTTTACTCAAATGATCCACATCAAGACAACGAAAACAACAAAACTTTCCTTTAATCAAACAATAACGATCCCAAGGAGTCATTTTCAAGAAACTAGCACAATCTACTAACCGATGACCCGGTTTTGAGCACTTCAGACAATTGGGATTTTTACTAGATGCATCGTTAGATGAATCATTAGATTGAACCACAAACACCTTTGATTTATTATCCTTTTTGTGCCTCATATTAAACGATTCAGTCTGTTTCTCATCAGAAGGAAGAGTCTTAATTTGCTTTTCAATGAATTTGACATAATCGGCATAAGTTGGCATAGCCTTGTCACGTACGGCCGATTCAAAATTTCTACGAGAACTTGGATCCAGCAATCTCAAGCCATGATAGAGGAATATCGAGTCTGACAAATCAGTGAGTCGCAATCTCTTCACTGCATTGATGGAACTGCAAAACCCATCCAAAATCGCAATACAACCTGCCTTTGATTCTGATTTTATTGGACGAAATTCAAAAATTTGTTTGAAATAGGCATCGACTTGCGCCCGTGGATCGTTATAGCGGGTCAATAATGCCTGCCAAATTATTTGATAATTATTAGCCAATGGTGGCAAATGACGACAAATATTTGCTGCTTGTCCAGTAAGTCTACTTACAAGATATTGGACCTTCTGCTGATCGTTCAAACTCTTGTTGTCATGTACCAATGCCTTAAATAGTTCATAAAACACCGACCATTGAGTCTGGTTCCCATCAAATTTGGAAGGTCGATTTTGGGCAGTACTGACTCGGACACGACCGGCTGTGCACTAGCTGCTGAAGCTGCCGAAGATTGAGCAATAGCATCAGTCGCCTCTTTCTGTTTGAGAGTGTTAGCCGCTACTTCAATATACTGAAACAGATCTAGATGTGAGTCGTTGAATGCTACAACATATCTTTATTCAACTCAAGTTCCAACTCATTAACCACTAATTCTGTCTTTTCATAATCCGAAATGGTCTGAGACACTCGAGGATACAACACTAAAAATTGCTCAGCAACTTTTGGATCAGAGACATTTTTAGACAGATCATAAATTTTTGCAATCTAGCATACAATTGTTCCAGTTTAGCGTGATGCACCCTGATTTGTTTCTGTAATTTTTCCTCCATCTTGAACTCATACACAAAACAATTCAGCCCCGACAATACAAAACAACAGACAATAAAACAAGAATGAGTTCAAAACTAAATGGAAGGAAGAATCACGACTAGTAAGTTATCAAAGTTAAACTTTGATTATCAATTCACAAGACAAGTTACTGCTGAAGACAAAACTATATGATTAGATAATGTTCTTCCAACAACTCACAAACAAACGATAACTTGTTGAATTGAACAAACAAAATCATGCAGGTGATTAACCTTCACTAACATGTACAATACAGAATGGACAATACAAAATCCAACAAACAAATTCCCGAGAAAAAGAGCACAATGAGCCTAGTTTCAGGGAAATTACAATTTTAACTGAAATAAATTTAATTTCAGACAAATACAAATTGACAAGAAACCTTGCTCTAGAACAAGGCTACAACAAACTAAGTTGTGCATAGATCAGACCATTCTGAACATGCCAACATTGGACAAATACGAAATTGCTTGAATCCAATGTGAGTGAATTAATCAACAAATTACAAATTTAAATTCATCACGGTCTGGAGGATCAAAATGTTCTGAACAAAGCTCAGGCTAGAGCTACTAGTGGACTGTAATTCACTATTCAAATTATCAAATACAAACAAGGAGCAAAATTTAATCTTCAATTTGACTCAGGTTATTGGTACAGCTAAACTCTGCAGTAATGAACAATAAAAAAGAGCAAAAACTCACCAGATTTGAATCCAATTTTTCTACTTGCCCTTCGAAGTATCAGGTGTTTTGGTCAGATTCAGGGGTGGAAAGAAATCTGGAGAAGAAAGTTTGCTTCCGGGCAGCCTTTTCACGTTCAACTTGCAGGCTGGCTCTGTACTATGTTTGAACAAAGCTCAAACTGATTCTTTATAAGTTCAAATACGATTCAAATTAATTCAATTCAACACTATTTACGCTGTTATATTATAATTCACACACATGACATTTAAACAATCAATTACTAGAAATTTCCGATGGAAATTACATGACAAAATACAAATTGCTCTGCACAACAACGGGGCGACAAGACCAAGTGAATGAGAATAATGGACGAAAGCAAAGAATCTCGGGCTTTTTCTCGACAAACCAAAAACAGCTGGATGATCGACACTAGCGCAAACAAGCCTGCTACGGGCAGAACTGTAGTCTGGGATTTGGCGCTACAATTCAAAAATGCTCTGGCCAGACCAGGATGATATACATATAGAAGTTTCAATAAAATATAATGATGTTTAGGGGTGGTTGGGGGTAAAAAACTTTATTGACTAGTATAAAAGTGATTGACAGGGTATTTCTTATTGTCCGATTCGTTTCAAATCCGACATACAGGATGATATACACATATTGAACATACTGTTGAAGTTTCATCAGAATATAATGATGTTTAGTGGAGGTTAGAGGTGAAAAACTTTATTGACTAGTATAAAAGTGATTGACCGGGTAATCTGATTGTCTGATTTGTTTCAAATTGGCATTCAGGATGATATACACATATTGGACATACTGTTGAAGTTTCATCGGAATATATGATGCTTAGGGATGGTTAGGGGTAGAAAACCCTATTGACTAGCATAAAAAGTGATTGACAGGGTATTTGTAATTGTCCAATTCGTTTCAAATTCGGCATACAGGATGATATACACATATTAAACATACTGTTGAAGTTTCATTGAAATATGATGATGTCTAGGGGTGGTTAGGGGTAAAAAACCCTATTGACCAGCATAAAAACTGATTGACCGGGTATTTCTAATTGTATGGTTCATTTCAAATTTGCAATCAGGATGATATACACATATTGAACATACTATGAAGTTTCATCGAATTATAATTATGTTTAGTGGTGGTTGGAGGTAAAAAACTTTATTGACTAATATAAAAAGTGATTGACAGGGTATTTCTAATTGTCCGATCCGTTTCAAATTTGGCATACAGGATGATATACACATATTAAACATACTGTTGAAGTTTCATCAAAATATAATGATGTTTAGGGGTGGTCAGGGGTAAAAAACCCTATTGACCAGCATAAAAAGTTATTGACTGGATATTTCTGATTCCTGATTCATTTCAAATTGGCATACAGGATGATATACAATATTAAACATACTGTTGAAGTTTTATTGGAATATAATGATGCTTAGGGAGGGTTAGAGGTGGAAAGCCCTATTGACAAGCATAAATAGTGATTGACTGGGTATTCTAATCGGCGATTCGTTTCAAATATGACATACAGGATGATATACACATATTAACATACTTTTGAAGTTTCATCAGAATATAATAATGTTAAGGGCTGGTTGGGGGTAAAAAACCATATTGACAAGCATAAAAAGTTATTGACCAGATATTTCTAATGTCTGATTCGTTTCAAATTTGGCATACAGGATGATATACACATATTAAACATACTTTTGAAGTTTCATTGGAATATGATGATGTGTAGGGGTGGTTAGGGGTAAAAAACCCTATTTACCAGCAAAAAACTGATTGACCGGGTATTTCTAATTGTGTGGTTCATTTCAAATTTGGCAATCAGGATGATATACACATATTGAACATACTATTGAAGTTCATCGAAATATAATTATGTTTAGTGGTGGTTGGAGGTAAAAAACTTTATTGACTATATAAAAGTGATTGACAGGGTATTTCTATTGTCCAATCCGTTTCAAATTTGGCATACAGGATGATATACACATATTAAACATACTGTTGAAGTTTCATCGAAATATAATGATGTTCAGGGGTTGTTAAGGGTAAAAAACCCTATTGATGAGCATAAAAAGTGATTGACCGGGTATTTCTACTTGTCAGATTCGTTCCTAATATGACATAGAGGATGATATACACATATTCAACATACTGTTGAAGTTTCATTGGAATATGATGATGTGGAAGGTGGTTTAGGGTTAAAAAACCTATTGCCAACGAAAAGAGTGATTGGACTGTGTATTTCTCATTGTCGATTCGTTTCAAATTTGACATACAGGATGATATACAAATATTCAAACATACTGTTGAAGTTTCTTAAAAATATAATTATGTTTAGAGGTGGTTAGGGGTAAGAAACTCTATTGACAAGCATAGAAAAGTGTGACCGGGTTTTCTAATTGTCGGTTCATTTCAAATTTGGCATTCAGGATGATATACACATATTGAACATAATGTTGAAGTTTCATCGAAATATAATTATGTTTAGTGGTGGTTGGGGGTAAAAAACCCTATTGCCAGCATAAAAAGTTATTGACCGGATATTTCTAATTGTCAGATTCGTTCAAATTGGGCATACAGGATGATATACAATGTAAACATACTGTTGTGGTTCATCAAAATATATGATGTTTAGGGTGGTTGGAGTAAGAAAACCCTATTGACCAGAATAAAAAAGTGATTGACCAGGAATTTCCAATTGTCCGATTCGTTTCAAATTGGGCATACAGGATGATTTACACATTATAACATACTGTTGAAGTTTCATTAAAATATAATGATGTTTGGTGGTGGTTAGAGGTAAAAAACTTAGTGACCAGCATAAAAAGTGATTGACCGGTATTTTAATTGTCTAATTCGTTCAAATTTGGCATTCAGGTTGATATACACATATTAAACATACTGTTGAAGTTCCATCGGAATATAATGATGCTTAGAGGATTAGGGGTAGAAAACCCTATTGACCATCATAAAAAGTGATTGACCGGTATTTCTAATTGTCCAATTTGTTCAAAATTGGCATACAGGATGATATACCATGTTAAACATACTGTTGTAGTTTCATCAAACATATTATTGATGTTTAGGGGTGGTTAGGGGTAAGAAACCTTATTGACCAGCATAAAAAGTGATTGATCAGGTATTTCTAATTGGCGGTTTGTTTCATATTTTGCATTCAGGATGATATACACATATTAAACATACTGTTGAAGTTTCATCAATATAATGATTTTAGGGGTGGTTAGGGTTGAAAAATTCCTATTGATGGGCATAATAAAATTGATTGACCGGTATTTCTACTTGTCCGATTCGTTTCAAATATGACATACAGGATGATATACACATATTAAACATACTGTTGAAGTTTCATAAAATATAATGATGTTTGGTGGTGGTTAGAGGTAAAAAACTTTATTGACCAGCATAAAAAGTGATTGACCGGTATTTCTAATTGTCTAATTCGTTCCAAATTGCATTCAGGTGATATACATATTAACATACTGTTGGAGTTCATCCAAATATAATGATGTTTAGAGGTTGTTAGGGTAAAAAGCCCTATGACAAGCATAAAAAGTGATTGACTGGGTATTTCTAATTGCCGATTCGTTTCAAATATGACAAACAGGATGATATACACCTATTCAACTACTTTGAAGTTTCATCAGAAT
>NW_024093259.1:0-12764 GCF_014356525.2 Nilaparvata lugens | reverse complement strand
TAACACAGAATTGATGGCTTTGCTTGGTGTACCTTATTGGGCTATGAAATGGTAATCATTTAGAACATCCAATGTTCATAGGCGTAAAATAATCCAATAAGATGGAAAAAGTAATTATACAATAATATATGTTTTGACAGTAAACAGAGAGTACACAACACTTGGAAAGTTGGATGTTGTAAAAAATACAAACGCGACTTCTCGTGTGATTGAGTAGGGCGCGACTACCGGAAGGTTAAAAAATAAAATCATATTTTAACATTCTACTTGTCAACATGTAAATTACTATAGTGAGGTCCACGTTATAATGGCAGTAGATAGGAGAATACCGATACCGATTCTCTGCATAATTATTTATATTTCTACTCTGTCAAAAACATAATTGGTATCGTTGTGAACCTAGAAAAGGGTAGTACAACCGGCTTTGTCGAATGATAGACAAGGATAGCAAAACCAAAGTTGATCAAAACCAGGTTGGTCACTGTCATTATAACGTGGACCTCACTATAGATTGCCCTCTATAGTGAGGTCCACGTTATAATGGCAGTGTTGATTAGCGATGGTATTGCTATACTTGTCTATCATTCAACAAAGCGGTACATCTCTTTCTCGCTTTGCTCTGTTGCCAGATCGTCTTTTAACAATGTAGAATTAATAATTAATTAACAAAATATTCCATCCTAACTATGAAAATTCATCATGAAATTATGGAAAAATATAATTTATTGCTTAATAAAATGTAATTGATTATTTGAACGAGAATGAACAGTTATATTACATTTATTTATTTATTACTCTTATGGCTTTTATTGGCAGAGAGATCCTTTCGGATGTTCTGCCTTGCCGTATTACCCAATGTCATTCCTATCAACACTCAAGTTTATAGGTTATGTCTTGGGTTCTTTATTTTCTCACTAAAAATTTTAGGGTTCTCACTAAAAATTTGCTCTTTCACTTCCTGAGTTCCTATTTTATAAATTTTAAAATCAAGAAAAACTATTTTCAAACACAAAATCACATTTGAAAAGCAAAAACTATAAAAATGTTGATGATAATATTGAAATGAAAATTTCACATTATTACATCAATAAACCTGAATAAGCTGCCGTCATAGAAGGCATTGACAAGCCGAGGATCAGCAGCGTTTTCCTCTATCTTTCTTCACTGCCATTAACGTGGACCCCCACTATAGTATACATTATTCATATCAAAATGAGTATCATCTGTACTTGATATGATTGTAATAATGCTTTACAGGCAGTTTTACCCTCTAACGAAGTTCTCTCATTCATATTCTACGTAACATTAAATTACATTTCTCTGTTTTGCAGGCATTGAAACACTATAGTATACATTCTCCATATAAAAATGAGTATAATTTGTACTTTATATGTTTCTTATTGCTTTATAGGATGTTTATACCCTCTAACGAACTTCTCTCATTCATATTCCACGTAGCATTCAATTACATCTCTCTGTTCTGCAGGCATTGAAACAGAAGGAGGCAGTTCTGGAGAGTCTAGCTGACAGGGAGCTGACCATTCTGAAGTTCAGGGAGCTGGTTCACAAGCTGCAAGACCAGTGCATCGATCTGCGAGCCCAGCTCGAGCGTGAGTCATCGTCCAAGGCCACCATTGCCGCTGCTATTCCCGAGATTCAAGACTTCAAGGTAGCGTCAGCATATCCGTCATACATTTCAAATGTATTTCCATTTTGCTCTGTGAATGCACAATGCTCATTCTCCAAGCTCTATCTCAAACAAGTTCTATCTCAACAAGTTCTATCTCAAACAAGTTCTATCTCAAACAACTTCTATCTCAACAACTTCTATCTCAAACAACTTCTATCTCAAACAAGTTCTATCTCAAACAAGTTCTATCTCAAACAAGTTCTATCTCAAGTTCTACCTGAATTTCGTGAGAATCGTTAGAGCCGTTCTCGAGATCCGGTGAAATACAAACATATAAACATCTAAACAGAAATTGCTAGTTTAATAGTATAGGATAACTATAAAACTATCAGTCAGAATCTAATAATATGATTTGTAATTGTATTCACAAATCAAATAAATGAATCGGTTATTAATAGGCCTAATATGACTTTTCATAATGAAATTAAAATTAATCTTAGGTATGTTGACAAGTCGCTTGCTACATTCTGAGTGTGTTCAGAATGTAGCTGTCCCGGGGCTTGTTACTTACCTGAGACTTGCTACTGTTCTATAACCTGGCTTGTTGGTGTTTAAACTAGACCAGTAACAAGCGGCTAGCTACACACCTCGTCTAAAACCCCCTTTAAGGTACATATATAATAAGCAAAGTATCAGCGGATGCAAAGTGAAATGCGCGTGTTCCTGCTCGTAATATTACGTCAGATATACCAATATCAACTAACCTGCTAGAAGGCAGAGTAACAAGGCAGAGAATCGGCAACGTTATTTTCATATCTTCACCACTGTCATTATAACGTTACCTCACCATCCTATTATATTAAGCGAGCAAATTCTGTTATTTATATATCTGGTTATTTTATATCTGGTTATTCATGTTTTACGGATCTCGAAAACAGCTCTAACGATTTTCACAAAATTTGGAACATAGTAAGTTTATGATATATTGATTGCACTAGGTCTCATCCTTGAGAAAACTTGCTGAACGACATAAAAGGATAATTCATCCTTGGAAAACAGATTATAATTTCGTCGTCTCTCGATAATAGAAGATGGTGTACCTGTTGGGGAGAGAGAGAGACAGATTATTTCCAGCTGTGTATATCAAATCAATCAGCGAGAAATTTTATCTAGCAACAATATGATTTGTTGACATGACATGATAATCCTCCTAAATAGAGTATATCATAATTTTCAAAGTTGATCATTATATGACAGTTTCAAGTGATTAGTGAGTGTTATTTTGTTATTCAATTTGGTTTGTGAATAATCTAAAATAGAATTTTCTGTTTTCAAATGTTTGAACAGAAAATTGAACCTGAATTCAAGTGTTGGAACATAACCTACTTTCTGGACTATTTATAGTGTGTAAATCAAAATTTGAGGAAGAAACAGTTTTGGGCTGTGCCTGTTAGTCCTTCCCCAATCATTTTAAAGAATTGTTTTCGGTTTATAAAAAGTCAATAAATAAATAACGAGCGAAGCTCGGTGTCCCGATATTAGTATCTTAATCAATAAGAGTGCACAGAATTATGTTTTTATTGTGTCATGCTTTGTAAGAATCATACAATCAAGTGAAAATAAGTATTTTGAAAGTAGTCAATTTGTTCTTTCAGTTAAACATGTATACTTCTTTATAAATTGTTTCTTCGATTATTTATTTGCAGAAAAGTTTGCTGAAACGAAAGCTCACGCCCGTGCCATTGACCTGAACTGCGACGTATCGAGGTGCTCCAATCGCAGCAGCATATCAATATCTGGCAGCTTACATGCCTGACTCTTTCATGAATAGAGGAGGTTAGTCAATCGTTATTTTATCCAAACAGGCTAAAGTGCACGTCCAGTGCCAACATACCTGTCATCAAATTTTTGGTTGGGATCAATTTAGTATGTTATTTTGAGCACAAAATCACAAAAATACAACGGCGGTCACTATTGTTTTTAAACTAAACTAAGTTCAAAGTAGCACAACTTTACATGCATTTAACCTATAAGTAGCAACCATAAGTATCTAAGGTTAGGAAAAGCTTTAGGTTAGGAAAAAGCTTAGGTATGGAAAAGCTTTGAGTTAGGAAAACTCAGATTAGGAATATCATAATTTGATAGTAAAGTAAATAAGTATATCATATTTGATGATTCCAATAATCAAAATGGCTGCTACTCATAGGTAAATGCATGTAAAATTGTGCTACTTTGAACTTAGTTTATTTTAAAAACAATAGTGACCGCCGTTTAATTTTGTGATTTTGTGCTCAAAATAACATACTAAATCGATCCCAACAAAAATTTGATGACAGGTATGTTGGCATGGACGTGCACTTACACCGTCCAAACAAGTCACTACAGCAAAGTCATTGTTTATCATCAACGCTGGTCTGAAGCTTTAGCTTATTCAGCTGAAACACAGCTCCAAAAAAATTATTAGAAGGAAGAGAATGATTCTGTCCTTAACTTTACTTTTTCTCATCTGATGTCGATTTCAAATGTACTTTTTATGGTTTGTCATAAGTACAATAATTGGATTGAATATTCCTGGTGTTCTTCAAATCTAGTAGAATCACATACAGAACATACTTCTCTACACGTCTCACATTGTTTCCAATTTCCAGATTCTAAGATTCTCCTACATAATTCTCAAGTAACAGTATTCCAATTATTGTAAAAAAGAAATACACCTAATACCGTAGCTTCTGTTGCTTGGTAGATATCGATGTGCGGTTTTCGCCATTCATTTTTTCTTCAAATTCCGTATCGAAATCATCTATCGCATGCCCACCTTCCTATTTAAAAAATGAAATCACATTCAAAATGGAGGATCCAAGATGGTGGACCAGATTTTTAAAGTCATAATAAAGTAGTATTTTCAATTTGAGTAGGATCCCTAATCACACCCACCGACAAATTACTTTTGTGTATGAGATATTAAGCCGTTCTTGGACATTTCACCCATCCTATATGTGAGACTAAACACATAGCTCCAGCGTCGGTTGCTTTATTGAAATTAGTCATAGCATTATTCCATAATAATCTATGTAGCAATCAAATACAAGCTCAAGTTTTGTCGAAAGGCCGCAAGATAAGTTAGCTTATCACCATTTATTTTCGCTTGTTTTACATTCATTTTTAGTCCAAGTAACGAAATTAGAAATCAAATCCGTGAAGTAATTCTTAGTAGTGAGTTTCTTTTAAAAAGCCAGGTGATAGCATTGACATTCATTTTAACCTGTTTCACATTTTTGGTCTTATATACATGATTTTTTGTTAAAAATACAAATGAAACAAAAACTCTTGATGAATGGAAGAGAACATATATTAGAGAAGGTAAAACATCTATACTTTCTCCTACTCCTCGTTTTTCTCTACCTCTTCTCTCTAATCTTCTTATCTTCTCCTACTCCTGTGCCGGTTTTGAGGCGTTTTTTGCTCGAAATAGCTTTTCCTCCCTCCCCAGCGTGACGTCACGTGAAGAAGCGTGTAGTAAAGAAGTTACTACACTGAGCATACAGTTTATTAACTGTAGCTTCAAATATATCGTCGTTTAATCCTCTTAAGATTGACCTAGAAGTTTAAAATTCTCTGTACTTATAGCGAATGAATCACCCATTCTAATAATGTAGTTAAATACGCCAATTTTAAGTTCATTCAACTTGTATGAATAAAATTACGTTGAAAGTTTTTCAAGAATCTAAAAACGTGACATGAAAAAGTTGATATGCTGGAAAAGCGTTAGTAGACAAAGTTATACTATTATAATTTCAGATTAACCGATTTATCAATTTCTCCATAAACCAATGCATTGCAATAAACCGATAAACCGATCCCGATAAATCCGATGCACTGCATCCATAATATAAATGCTCTGAACACATGCTGGTATCGAGCTCATGTTCTACAACAGACTGTACTACGAAAATCAAAATATCTCATCCCCGAAATTCACAAGCTGACGTATAGCCAAACCATAAAATATAAACACGGCCTCTGGAAGATAGAATAGAATAGAATGGCTTGTTTTTTTGTTGACGTGGCGAAGTTTGGACGATAATGTCAACTCTACCACTTAACCACGTCGTTAGCAAACAATACAATACAAAATAATGAAGATGAAGAAACCTTAAGGGTTTGAAGGTAGGTTAGGAGGTTAGGTTTTTGCTTTTAAATAGCAAAATGCTTGTATTATTCAATTTTTTTGATAATTTTTGTAGAGATGAAACAGAAAGCTTGCATGTCAGAATATGTTTGTGTTATATAATTTGACTATACGTCACCGCATAATTTTCAAGAATGCGATATTTAGGCTACCCTGTACTATAGCCTACCTCACGACTGTAGCTCCCCCACTCCAATCGCATGTCAACTCCAATACAATAGATGAGTGACCAGTCTACTAACTTTGGTAATAGGGTGTATGGTTGTTTGCCAGGTGACAACGACGCTCTGCTGGTGCTGCTACTGATTCCGCGCCTGGTGTGGAAGTCGGACGTGCTGATCTCGCAGGCCAAGGACAAGTTCCCCGCCGTCGAGCTGGTCGACAAGAAGAGTCTCACCAAGGGTCACTCGGTCGAGCAGTTCGCCTCGAGAGCGCGACTCGCCATGCATCTGCACAACCTACAGGTGGGTGTCGATTTCGATTTGTCGCTAATATCGATGTATCGCTGATATCGATGATCGGAATTATCAATATATAGGAATTATTGATGTTCTAGCTGACCGGCGGAAATTGTACCGCCAATAGTTCAATGCATCTCATGACAAACTTCTACATATATTCACATTATTTTTCATTTTTGTTTGTAAGCCATTCGTTTTCCTTGTTTCGTTTTTCCCTCTCTTCTTGCATGATTTTAGTTTTTAATTTTTGATGCAGCGCTTTTTTTTACTCTTCCGACCTTTTAGCACCAACCTATATTAGTAATCGATTTAATTTGTTTTATTCTTTACACTTGAAGTTTTTGTTGAAGAATTTGATTATTTTTTTTCGTAAGGCTTTTCTAGATAGGAATTATTTCCCCACACACGGATTGATAGTCTAAGTGGGGAAATAGATTTCCTTGATTTGTTTTGTTTAACTTTATTGAAAAATGGATATGATTTTTTTGTGGAAATAAATATAAATAAATAAAACAATGTATAAAAACAAAACTTCAGCTGGATGCCACACCTGAGGAGGTGCGATGTGGTATTTTATTTATATAGATAATTTTCTAACTGCAAAATAGATAATTTACTAAAAATCAATAATTCTGAACACCGAAGACAGCACAATTATTATTCGAAACAAAAGCAATGTCTTTAGAGCATGTAATCTCCAACCTGAGGCCGCACGCACGGGTTCACACAGAACAGTCATTTGTTTTAGGCGGCGTTTAGAATAAAATACATGGGCGGTTATGGAGCAGCACACACTCTGTCTACCATCTACCGAGGCTGTTGTATGACGCAATGATTATGACAGCTGATTTTTAGTTCTGTGTGTGGCCAGCTCAAAAATCTCTTCTTAAGGATTACATGTAAACTTTAAGGGACCGTAGGAAAGAGTCCCGAAGTAGGATTATAAATTTGATAGGCCATAAACATGGTCCTGAAATAATGAACTCTAAAAAAATCATCAAATTCGGTGCACACATAAAAAAAATTATTGAATGTCAAAATTTGAGGCTCGATTTGTATTTATATAGATTGCAATTATCGACATATAGTAATTATTGATGTATTGCAATATTGATTTATGGAATATTGATGTATTGCAATTATCGATTTATAGGAATAATTTATGTATTGCAATTATGATATATCGGAATTATCGATGTATTGCAATAATTATCGATTGTTTGTTGTTTTGGTTCCGAGCTCCTAACCTAGCTCCGCAATGCAGGATGGTTGCTTGGGTGACTCAGACTATGCGTAAAGACAGCAAATAATAGCAACGTTACTGGGGAGTGCGAACGGTCGCAGTGACCTTTCCACCCAGACCAGGTCGGCATGGCTCCGCCTAGCGGACAGACGAAGGATCAGTCCAGTCGGTTATTTGATCCCTCCTGCCAGGCTCAGTCAAGCAGCCCAAACAAACAACAATGGATTGGCGGTCTCATTCGCGTTCATCAGTTTTCTTTCTCACGATTGTTTTGATATTTGTGTTACCTATATCAATAATAACTCCAGTCACCAGTAAAAAAGTTCCCGGAAACGTGGTGATGATTTTTAATTATTTTAAAAGTGTGACATTTTTGAGCTTTCTGGCTAAACTTGGGGTCGCTGAGAACAAATCTGCAATCAGAATTTCTCTATCATGAATAATAACGACAAAATCCAGCTGCTGATCTTCCGGCAACCGTTAACAGTCATCGGCCGAAACACTTCCAGTTCAGACACCCATCTCAAACGACAACAACGCAAAGCTGTGAGAAAACATCCTGCACTTCGGTGCTAGCTAGGTCTAGGGTCCCCTGGGCCGGCTGAACTCAGTCGGCGTCTGGACGGGCCGCAGTAGGGGTATTCGTTGCCATCGTATTTTTTAATTCCTTTCTAAAATTGTCATGTTTGTTACACGCAGGGCATCCTTCGCAGTTTCTATTTTGGCCTGAACACATGCAGCCCGGAAACTCTGCTGAAAGTGGGTGGGGCTCTGCCAGACATGATGCAACAGGAGAAGGTGGTCGACAGCTATATCGAGATGATGAAGCGGGATCAGGTCAGCACTAAGTTATTAAATCTCAACTTATTTGGGTGTGAGAACTTCAGTAACTCATAATAAATCTAAGAAATGCTTAAACGTTTTATATTGAGCATAGATTTCCTTCGTCCCATTGTAGATCAGATTTAAATTTTAACTCAATTCATGATTCTGGAAATCTGTTCGAAAACTTCGCATTCATGATTCTGGTTAGTGAGTGACTATCAGCATTTCTCATAAATGATCATATTATTTGTAGATTCATCAATGATTCTGGTGAGTGAGTGACTCAGCATTTCTTATAAACGACATCAGTTCTGTCAACAACCAATTCTCATAGTTTTGTCACTGGTCATGTGGGACTTAGAATAATATATATTTATTTATTTATTCATTTATTTATTTATTATTTATTTATTTATTTTTATTTATTTATTATTTATTTATTTATTTATTTATTTATTTATTTATTTTGTATTTATTTATTATTTGGTAGCGTTATGGCAGTATACACAACACATTATGATCACAAAATTCGAAAAAAAGAAGGAAAACAATAGAAAATCATATATAAAAAACGAATGAAAATATCTTAGTCACTTTTGACTGGAAATAGAGGCATGCTTCCAGGGTATTTAAGTAGGCTATTGATGCTGGTTTAGCCACCAGGAAATCTTCATGTGCACCCGTGTATGCTGATCTGACACTCCTCCACTATGTGTCTAACAGTCTGGACTGCTCACACTCACAGAAAGGGGAGTCAGCCTTCCCCACTATGAATCAAATAGGCAAATCTACCATGATGAGTTGTACCCTATCAATGCCGACCATGTTTACGAGGCAAACGAAGCATGGTGGCCTTTGGCTACAAATGGGATGTCATGTTCTGCTTTGCTAGAACAAAGAACTTTATTTTGTTAATATAACTGTAAAATCGCGTTTCAACCACTGAATGCCAAAGGGGGGGAAGCCATCTTCGAAAGGTAAGTGTTTACTGGATAAGATATGTTTCTTAATTCTTCATAACCACAAAGATTGTATCTTCAGCAGCAAGCGAGTACCTTCCCTATCAATTTCATCTTAATATTGTGTTTGTATATATATTTATATTTTACCTTTTTGAATAGTAAAATTTATCATTTAACCGAAAGATACCAATGAATTAAAGTACTAGTTATTCTGTTCTCCTTTTTGCTATCATTTCTCATTCCCCCTTTACACATTTAGTGGAAGTATCAAATTTTGCGGATAATAATTGTAGAGGCGCTGCTTACATATTGGTGGGGGCTTCTCCCCACTGCTTATTTTGTGAAGGCACACTGCTTACAGTTTATCTCATCAATATCATTATTAGGGTATGATCACATTGGATGCGTGTGTAAGTGCGCGTGAGATCATGCATGAGCCGACAAACAAAATCTGGAAAGAGCCATCGAAACATGTTGTGACTTGTCTGTATCTTCTCACACTGAACCGCAAACAGCAAGTGCACACGTTCAATGTCAGCTCTTTCTAGATTTAGTTTTTCATCTGCGCGCCTGTTCATGCACGACCACGCGTGCACTTGAACATATGTGCATCCAATGTGATAATACCCTTAGAACCCTTCTCTTGATGAGGTGATTGGGATTAGCTCCTGACTTCTGGAAACAATAACATAGATATAATTATGTTGTTATCACATAATTTATATGTAGTGGAAATCTTGGAATAATTAAAACTTCCATTGATCAAAGAAAGAAAAATATTAGGGAACACAGAACAAACCAAGCAGGTTACAAATGTAGTATTATTCTCATAACGTTAAATGTTCTACGACGCTATTCATTTAATTATTGGATAAGGCAGGAATGGAATATTAAGACTCAAAATATCACTTGTTAACAGATACTTTTCTTTTGCTATTTTATCCAGAGTTCAATTATGTGTTGATTCTTCATCTGTTATTAATCAATGCTGAAGTGATTTAATGAGAGAATCAATTATTTTTTTTGACATTAATAAATTGAATTGAATTGAATTGAATGAAGTGAATGAGTGAATAGCAAATTTCGATTGGATTGCTATCGATCAAGGCACGCCATTACTTGTATAATGAATGATTTCTATTCGATTTTATGGTCGGAAGTCATTTAAATGTCAAACATACCACTGACAAACTTTTTAAAATGTCAAAACATTGCTTAAAGAATCGAAATGATGAAGAAATGTAGATTCAGAACTATCCCAGTATTCGAAATCAAGTTTCAGGTTAATTAAACATATATAATTTACAGGTGGAAATTGAAAAAATGTCGTCTCTTCATTGGTCATGTTGTCACACTGAATATGTCCGTAATTTCAATTGGTCATTTGGGAATCTAAAGCCGCTTTTACACCAGAGTTGTAACTGATTTTTCAATAGATTGCGACAATTTCTTAGGAAACACAGCAACATGTTGTGAACTTGTAGAAATCCTTGTTTTTAACAAAATTTATGTTTCACTGACAAAGTTGCAAACTAAATGTTCCCCCATACACGTCAACTTTGACTTTGCATGTGGGCAAAAAATTGAGAACTTTGCATTTGAGAAGAGAAACGTGTTTTCTACAAAAATTGACAACTTTTTTTTATATAAAACTATTTATAGACAACATTTCATGACAACGTTAAAGTAAATTCGTATGGCTTTTGTTGGTGGGGAGTCCTTTCGGGAAGGTCCCACCGTGAATATATAATTTAAGCAGTCAATGGGCCTCACGACTGTCATACTCAGCCGGGACCGACCAGTTTACGTGCCATCCGATAACACGGAAGTGATCTGGTTAAAAAACTTCTGGTAATGAGAGGGTTCGAACCCGGGATCGCTCTATGCTGCTACGCAAGCACTCTATCCACTAGACCACGGATCACTCCATTTACAACGTTGATGTAAATGCCTTAACATACTGTAATTCCAAACTATAAAGTTCGTCTATTAATTAGGTTGATTGAATAAAAGCTAGCATTGCTAATTTAAGTAATTTCCACGCAAATGCTAGGATTCTAATCAGCTGTATAATCCTATTGTATAGCTAGAGCTAACGACTAGTTGTAGTCACTAGATCCTAGTTTTATTCAATCGATCCATTCATTACAGTTATTGTTTCTATTCGTTCATTGTCCATGTTTCTATTTCTATTTCTCTTTTTTACTTTCCTTGCCCTATTACCATAGGTAAGGAAAGTATTGCTTCCGAAAAAAATGAGGTACCCCAATTTCTAAATTCTATACGTTCAAGGTCCCCTTAGTCCAAAAAAGTGGTTTGTGGTATTGGTCTGTATGTGTGTGTGTGTGTGTGTGTGTGTGTGTGGTGTGTGTGTGTGTGTGTGTGTGTGTGTGTGTATGAGTGTATGTGCGTCTGTGTACACGATATCTCATCTCCCAGTTAAAGGAATGACTTGAAAATTTGGAACTTAAGGTTATTACAAAATAAGGATCCGACACGAACAATTTCGATCAAATGCACTTCAAGATGGCGGCTGAAATGGCGAAAATGTTGTCAAAACAGGGTTTTTCGTGATTTTCTCGTAAACGGCTCCAACGATTTTGATTAAATTCATACCTAGATAGTCATTGATAAGCTCTATCAACTGCCACGAGTCCCATATCTGTAAAAAATTCAGGAACTCCAACCCCATCTATGCAAGTTTGATTTTAGATTCTCAATTATCAGGCGTCAGATACAATTTAAACAAAAAAATGCCAAGTGGAAAAATTGAGCTGAGAATCTCTACAATTAATGACGAGTAACATTTTCACCTAAAATTGAAAATAAGCTTGAAATTCGAGAAAATGTGTTATCCAATTTCAAACTGTTGGCTGGCAACTGTTGATTCACTATAAGAGATAGCAGACTCGTATGTCTCCAGCGTTATTGTCCTGTCACCAGCTGATCAGATCTTTGTTTATAAGTAGACTGAGATGCACGGGCACACTAGCGTCAGGTGATCAATTCTCATAACGGCAAGAAAGTGTGTGAGTGCGCCAACAGATTTTTTTCTTAGCACTACAGCCCTGTGTGGGCCTTGGCTTCCTCCGTCACACGCCTCCACTCGTTATTCGCTATCCTTCTCCATCCACGAATCCTCATCCTATTCAGATCGCCCTTCATATCCTGCAGCCACCTTCTCCTTGGTCTCCCTCTTCTTGTATTCTTATAATAGAATGAAAGAAGAGATAATCTTTCAGAGTAAATCAGAAGATCAGTGCACTTTATTGGAAAATAAGTGAGTGTAATATCTTGTGTGTTTTTTATAGTTGGACGAGAACGTGAACACGGACGCCCTGGAGCGTTGCGTGACCTACTTCAACACGACTCACCCTCTGTTCCTATTGGCCAGCGGGGAGACACACGTGCATCAGAGTCATCTCGTGCAAGACGCCAGGCAAAGCGCTCCTAG
>NW_024093258.1:0-16114 GCF_014356525.2 Nilaparvata lugens | reverse complement strand
AGACACACGTGCATCAGAGTCATCTCGTGCAAGACGCCAGGCAAAGCGCTCCTAGCGGCCACTGATTGCCTCAAGCTCGGAAACTGGCCCTCAAATTAATCAAAAAAATTTAAATTGAATTTCTTTATTGATTCATACAACAAGTACATTATCAAAAATGACAGGGATAGAAAAAATGAGGTAACCTTGTGCTATTCCTCTTCCAAATTCAGAAGGTTACACATAGTCCGAAATAGGTTAGTCTTGTAGTTGTTCACTTCAATCAATTTCAGATCTTAATTATACAAAAGTAGATACACCAAAGTAGATTTTTAATTCAGATGCTTCGAAACCAAACATAGAAGAAATAATATCAATAAATTGAAAACAACATATTATCATACGGTTTGCAACACTAGCGCGGAACAGTGGAATCGCAGAAACTGTCTTTGAACGTTTACTCCACCATCGTTTACGGGAGAGGGAGAGTGATGATGCAGAAGAGTGGTGGTAAGCAATGCTAAATAGCATTACTGGAATCGCATATTTTTGAGAATCACATTGAACGGATGGAACTGATGATGCAGTAGTCACTTTATTCAAACTTGGCGCGCTCGCAAAAAATCGTTCCTCTTTTGGTTTCTTCACAATTTTTTGTATTTATTTGAATCTTTTCAATTGAATAATATACACATCACATATCAATTTCTGTCCAGTCATCGGCGAATCCAGAGATGTCCGACGCCTCGCCTCTGGTTAACAAAGAATTGGCTTGAAATTAGGAGCATAACTTCTATCTATACCATGTAATATCTACTTCTGCTATATTTTGTCTATATGCTAACACTTACATACTCACTCACTCATTAACTAACAAATACTCACACACTTACAGAGTCACTCATCAACTAATAAATACTCATTCACTCACTCACTCACCCACTAATAACGTGGTCAGCAAAAGCTATTAGCTGCTCAATTAGTGATCAAAGTACCTTTTTGCTGCAACCCTCACTTCACTTTAATCTGTCAGCACCTCTCATAAACTTCATCAATGCTTTCCATTCAATGAATACTGACAGGAGAAGTCAACCTTACTTTGATGAAATTCACTACAATCTGTCAGCATCTCTCGTAGACAACTTTAACTCTTCATATTCAATCAATACTGACAGTCGAAGTCAATCTCACTTTGATGGAATTCACTTTAATCTGTCAGTATCTCTCATAAGCAACATTATTGCTCCCCATTCAATCAATACTGACAGTGGAAGTCAACCTTACTTTGGTGGAATTCACTTTAATCTGTCAGTATCTCTCATAAGCAACATCAATTCTTCATATTCTATCAATTGACACTCAATGTCAATCTCACACTGGTCACATTCACTACTTCATCCAGTCATCATTTGTCATTAATGAAATCAATGCCAGCCATTCAACCAATCCTGACAGGTTAAGATGAATCTCGCTAGGCCTACCAGCTCAAACCACACTCGATATGTGAACGGAAATTAATTAATCAGCAAAATGGAGCCGGCTGACCGCATTTGTAAAAGCCCGAGTGATAATCTGATTAAATGAGCGATGTTAAAGGGTTTAGATTTTAGAAGGGGAATTGATTATATTCTCTGGTAAGTCCTTCTTTGGAATATGGTTTGATCACCCTATTATGGGACTCGTATGTTATCCTCTTTAGAGTTCATCCTGTCTGAGTTTTAATTGAAATCATAGTTGTGATTATGTAATTGTAAGGGGTCATTGGGCACGGAACATCAATTATATTCTCTGATAAGTCCTTCTCTGGAATATGTTGAGCTTACCCAGTGCTCGTTGTTATGCGCTTTGAAGCTTTCCTCTACTGAGTTATAATATCGTAATCAAAGTTTTAATAATATTGTAATAATTATGTTTAGTTGTAAGAGGTTATTGAATCGCGAAATGCGTTAGGCTAGCTATACACACATCGATTTTAGTTCGTACGTTATTTTTCCGTCCTCATAGATTCTATTAGAATAAACAGATGATGTGTGTCAAGTCCTGTTTAAACTATATAATTTATAAGGACGGAAAAATATCGTACGAACAAAAATCAATGTGTGTGCAACTGGCTTTAATCAGCTCTAGAATTCGTCGATTCAAGCAATACTTTACAATTTAGATTCAACCACAAAATATAAAATAATATGAATTAATGATTCTATTAATCAGAGAGAACTCATTATGAAATTTCTGTAATAATACAATAGCCTACATAAAAAAAAACATTCGAAAATGAAGAAAATTGAGAACGGATTAAGATGGCAAATTAGGAACGATTGTTCCTTACACTTTTGTTCAACTATCTAGGAGTTTTTTACAAGATATTTCCTTGCTTGTCACTTTACTGATCATAGTGATACAATTTAAGGGTCAAGCCACACAAAGCGTATATTCCGGGCATTTTTAGACGATTCGGAACACTACCTCCGTAAGGAAAGCCATAGTGCATTCGTGTGACGTCAGTACAGTTAGGGCTCCTACACCAATAAAAACACTAGGTGATATAGATCAGCTGGAATCAACGAATTTGTATTGGTGTAGGAGCCCTACCTGGCTGACGTCACACGAATGCACTACGGCTTGTTTTCGGTGGTAGTGGTCCGAAAGGTGTGGAGAGATAATTTGATATTACTGGAGCGGTTGCTAAAATCCCTATTTTGCAGATAAATTGCAAAAAGTTAAGGCCGTCCGGCTCGCAAATATGCTGGGTTCAGACCACAGCTCTAGCTCAGTAGTAATGCATGAATACTCCAAATATAATAAATCACCATAGGGTTCAATGACTGGTGATCAATATTCTTACCGCTGCTTCCGTGAAGTTATGGAAGAATACCAATAAGAAGGCAAAAAGATAGTTGGTGACTGATTATCATAACCTATATTCAATCGAGAATAATGAAAATCACTATGGTTTTTCTATTTGATTCTTAAAACGCTCGTCATGAATACAGTATGCACCAATTCACCCTTTGAAATTCCTTAAAACTTACAACGCCAGTTCTTGAATTTCTCTGGATCCTTATATGATATACTGTAGACTTATAATGTAATTATCAGTAGGATTTTTTCGGTGAATAGTATTACTATCATCAAAGGATGATAAGTAGTAAATGCTCTGAACAATATCATATTAATCAATTCCTTAATTACATATGCTGCGAATGAAAATGCTTGGTACCAAGACAGCTCAAACTGTATATCACAAGATGAATTAGGAAATATAAAAACTTCTAAGATCTTGTATGCTGACATGGAACAAAAATATATTCCCATAAAATAATATATACAAATTATTCCTTGATAATATAATTTTCTTTAAATAAATGAATTTTCTAATATTGTAATAAATATCACAGGATTGCTCAGCATTCACAGTATTGTGAGCTGTAAAAATATATATATTATTAATACTGATATAGAGACTTCAAGTCGGTTCAGAATAGACAATTGAAACCTGTTCAGTCTATGATTTACTAGAACATCTTTGATCAATGAATAATAATTAATAAACATAATAATTTAAAATC
Source organism: Nilaparvata lugens (assembly GCF_014356525.2). Lineage (NCBI taxonomy): Eukaryota > Metazoa > Arthropoda > Insecta > Hemiptera > Delphacidae > Nilaparvata > Nilaparvata lugens. The sequence goes on along the minus strand of NW_024093258.1, from coordinate 12,566 downwards.
TCAGGGTTGTGTTGGTTCGTGCCGTGCATGGGAACAAGCTTCCTATATATATCAATAATTCATAAAAGAGTTCTTATAAACTTTATGATAGTATGCTCTAACGACTCTCACGAAATTCAGAACATAGAAGATTTATAATATAAAGATTCGATAGCACTAGGTCCCATCCCTGGGAAAACTCGCTGAAGGACATTAAAAGGATAATTATTATTCATCCTTGGAAAAACAGCTGATAATAATTATTTAGTCGTCTGTTGGTGATGGAAGTGAGTAAGCGAGTTCATGTGTGTCAAAATTATGACTCAGCTGTTGAACTTTTGTAATCATTCAATCAGGTACTTAGTGCCGGTTGCAAAAAGCCGGTATTTCAATCCTGATTAATTCCAGTAGATCCTTTTTTTTGAAATGGTCTTCTCTGATTTGGTTCACGTGAAGTTAAACGGATTGAATTTTAACCGGCTTTTGTGCAACTGGGCCTTTGTGAGGGAAATTTTTGCATTCCTCTTGGAATTAATCTCAATTTACTGTAATTAGATAGAACATTTCTGTATGAATGCTATTATAATTTCTTCTTCTGTGATAAATTTTTCATGCTTTTGTACTCCAGAGCGAAGCTCGGTCCCCGATATTGATAATAATAATATTCGTATGGCATTTATTGGTGGGGAGTCCCTGACGAAAGTTCGAACTCGCCTGAATATTCATTTGAGCCGTCAATGGGCCTTACAACTGTCATACTTCAGCTGGGACCGACAGTTTAACGTGCTCATCCGATAACACGAGATACTACTAGTACTATTTTTACTACTTTTACTACTAGACTAACTTTTAGAAAACTTCTTTTGGGTTGAGGATGAGCTTCCTCCCACTTATATCAAAAATAATCAACAGGTTTTTCAATCTTTGATACCATCGAAATCTTTATAGAGGGATTCACTCCCAACTTACAGCATTGGTTTTAACGCAGGCTCGATGCTTCCCATAAGGAATGCTGTCAATTCTACGAGAATCTAGAATACATCTTCCAATAGCAGCATAGTTGTTGTTCCGCCTTCCAATGCGGCAATAAATAAACTGGCAAATAAATAATTCAACACTAGAAAATCGGGTAATAGTGTGGCACTCTCCAAGAAATTCACTTCAAACTGTCAGCATTGGTTGAATGGGGAGGATTGTGTTATTTGCATGGGTTTCTGACAGATTACAGTGGATCTGGGAATTGCGATTTATTGGTTTGGAGCTGCAAAAAGAAGCGGAGATAAATATAGAGTACATGGCGAGAATCGAAACCTCTGTACAACTGTTGAAGCTATTCAGAACGTCTATAGTGGGGAAAGTTTTGTTGAACAGTGATGTTTCTTTCCTATTTGTGTACATCTTTAGCTCCTTTTTCCAATACTCTAAGTTTAGCATTCTTTATTCAGTCAGCTGTTTAGAAGTTTGTGTTTCTTCGATAATTGCAAATTCCTTGATTAACTCAATATTATATTGTTACAAGTGGTAATTGAGTAGAATATTTACAATTATTCATTAATTTAGGCCAGGTCGAGTCAAAATTTAAAGTTTCCATGTTTATTTTGGACTAAAATTTTATGGAAATTGCACACGTGGAATTCTAACCTTATCTTGGACTGTGTCTCCATCTATAGGCTTAATTTTTTTAATTATCTAATCCATCATCACTTAGGCTTGAAATACTTCTAGAAAAGTCGCATTTGTAAAATAATAAATAAATATATAAATTTGGAGAAAATTGCACCAGGACTACCTTATCATTCTATCTACCAATGTAATAACATCAGTGTCATTTGTAGCGTGAATTTTATTCTTTATTCTTTATTGATTCATACAACAAGTACATCATCAGAATGATAGGAGAGAAAAAAATAAGGTAACCTTGAGCTATTCCTTCCCACAATTTAGATAAGGTTCCAGATAGACATCCTCATTATTCTCACCTTTTCATCTTAATCCATTGTTATTTCTCTTCTTGTTCGGCTAGTTTTCTTTATTCCACTCTTCGTAGCACGTTGAAGTTTAGTATAGAATGTAGATATTATAACCTTATATTATTACTGTATCTGATGAAGTGCTATTTCCTTTTTATTCATGTTTTTGTTCTCCTTCTCACTCTTTATGAGGCTCACTTGTTATTGTTCCACTATACACATTGTCCTGCGTCCTGTAATATTTTAAAGTCTTTTATGATGCCGCCGATTCATCTTAAAATTATTGTCGTTTCATTGTAACATGTTTGTTCCATCGGTTTGTTTCCCATTTTCCCTTCGTTCTCTTCTATTTTTTTTTATTCCTGTCGCACTGCTTTTCCATCAATGTTTACACTCATGTAACAATTATTCACTTCCTATCTATTTCCTTTATTAATTTACCCCCTCTTCATCAATCCATTATTACTTTTCCACTTACTTTGTGGTCCTCTACTATTTTCAAACTCCCCTGGCTTCTCTACCACTCTCCTCAGCTTCTTTTACATTCAACTCCTCTTTGCTTCTCATTTTATATCTATCTCCATCATCTTCTCTTTTCCAATTCATCTACTTATTTGTCATTCCTAATTCACTTCTCCATTATTAGCTCATCCTTTCTCAATCACATTTTCCTAGTTACCAAATAGTTGCTTCAATATTGCCACAAGTCCACAGTGTTCCACCTCTCCCACAGTTTTCTCCTTGCAGATGAAATTACTGGATATTGCATTATTTCAATTCCAATGAACTATGATTATTATTCAACGAGAATTCAAATTGAATGTTGTAAATCACTCCAAAACTTCTGCTGCTGCAATATTGACAACAGGTAAACAGCTAAGTGGAATTCGTTGAGCTTAGTCATAGCCCCTCTAATACAAGACCACGGCCTACGATATTGCAACGTCGCAGTGTAGCCTAGAATATAAGACATGATTGGTGAAAAAGATTTTAAAAAATACCAGCTGATCTTTTACAAGATCGAATACAAGGCCACGGCCTACGAATTGCAACGTCGCAGTGTAGGCCTAGAATATAATACAATGATTGGTGAAAAAGATTTTAAAAAATACCAGCTGATCTTTTACAAGATCGAATACAAGGCCACGGCCTACGATTTGCAACGTCGCAGTGTAGGCCTAGAATATATACATGATTGGTGAAAAATTTAAAAAAATACCAGCTGATCTTTTTCACCAATACTGTATTAGATGTAGGCCTACACTGCAACTTTGCAATATCGTAGCCGTGGTCTTGTATTAGAGGTGGCTATGGCCATAGAAAACGGTAGCATAAGTAGATAGCCTATGGTAGGGGCGTTTTATGTCGCAATTTTTACTGTATCCCAAGCCGATAGTTCACGTAGTTCTTTCCTAACAGCTGTATGGCGCTGGTAGTCTCTCAAATTGTGCCGTTCATACACTACACCCCAACAAAACAGTAAGAATTGACAATAATCGACAGTAATCGGCTTGAGATAACAGTAAAAGTTGCGACATAAATTCCCTATACCATGGATATCTACTTATGCTATCGTTTCTCTATGCTATGGCTTAGTTCGATTATCCCTTAGTTCAAGTAATACATCGAGAGTCAACAAGAAATCGATTGGAGAATCTCGATAATGATTAGAGGCACGGCTATTGATGTTGAACATTGATTCCGATATAACATAATATTTTCCTTTCATATCCCCTCACCCAAATCATCTCCTTCTTTAACTCATATATTTCTCGTATATTCCATCACATTCTACAGACCCCTTCCTCAACAAATAGCAAAAATAAGTATGACGAACATACTCTTCACTTCTTCACTTTGTTTTGAAGCAAGAATTCTAGTTGCACCAACCGTGGCTTCAGTCCAACTAAGTGCAGGGACACACGATCCGGCGAAATCGCCGTCCGGCGTTTTCGCCGGACGAAGCTTCGCCGTCCGGTTGCAAGAAGTACACAGGAAGCATTGTTGGGCAGAACACACGACTCCGGCGACGCCGGCGACGGCGAAAACCCCGGTCCGGCGAGAATATTCCGCGATATCGTGCCGGTTATTCTCTCTTCGCCGTCCGGTTTTTGCCGCCGGAAAGCAGTATCAGGGCATTGTACTATATGTGCAGGGACACATTCCGGCGAAAACGCCGGACGGCGCTGTCCCCACCCATGCCACTTCTTTATTTATTAACATTATTGTACGTTACAAATGGGTAGGTTAGGGTTACAAGGGTAGGGTTGTAAGTAGGGATTGGTATCGATACATCGATGTTCAGTATAGCAATCTATCTCATATTCTAGGTACACCTGACAACAATTCTCCTTGTATTATGAAAAGACCTAATTTTCAGCTTCAAGCATCATCACCAACTACATTGTCCTCACATTGATATTTTGCACAACGACATAAGTTCATATATTCATCCCCAACAATAATAATAATAGGAAATAATTGCCGCCGGGCCCGGCAAAAACGCCGGACGGCAGCTTCGCCGGCTGTCGTGTGTTCTGAATGCTAATTGCCGCCGGGTCCGGCGAAAACGCCGGACGGCGATTTCGCCGGATCGTGTGTCCCTGCACTAACTCAATGTTTACCGCCTTATTCCATTGCAGTCGTTTTTCATTTAGTGGCAACTAACTCACTCCACTTTCAACTTTTCGGCGTCGAGCCAATTGTAAAAGTTGCTGCAAGTAGCACAGTTCTCGATATTATTCTTGTCACTCTTACAGTAAACTTTCTTAAAGTTCAAATTGAATAGAATTTGTGTCAAGATGTTTGGTTGGAGATGTGTTTGAAAGAAAATAGCTTGACGATTGAACTTTTGTATTGGATGAACGTCACCATATTGTCTATGTTTTTGTTCTTTGATTTCTAAATAATTCAATGTTTCCAATTTTTGAAAACTTTACAGTTTACAGTTGGTGCAATATTTTTTACTCTTTCCGTTTTCAATCTAATTGAATTTTAAATTTTAGTTTGTATATTTTCTATTTTCTTTCTGTTTTCAATCTAATTGAATTTTAAATTTTAGTTTGTATATTTCTAGACTCGGAATTTAATTGAAATGTGAAACATGACAAGACCTAACCTACCTTTTAGACATTGGCTTACTATTCTCTTTTCTGTATGTGGCTACTTGTAATATAAATATAAGAAAATGAATCAGGGCACTGAGATTTTTATTTTCTTTATATTTATTGGCTTACTACTATCAAAATTCGGAGAGGTACAGTTTTGGGCTAGGCCTGTTGATCCTTTTCCAATCTGTATTTGATTTGGCATTGGTTAATGTAAATGAAGAAATGAATAAATTATCGCATATTTCACGAATTCTATAAGAGTTTTTGAAAATTCTATAACCCCCACATAAGATTGTATCATTCAATTCCAGATTCAATGCAATCCATTTGGAATAAATCTTTGAAATTCGCGAGTGATAAAGCTACGTTTACATTGGTCAGTTTACTTGAATTCAAGTTTTTTTAACTTTAGAGAAAATGGGTGATTTAGGCTCAACTCACATTCACGGCGACTCAGGTCGGACAGAGACTCGACTCCAGTCAAAATCATGTGTCTCCAAATGGTGACACTCAGACCAGTCGACTCTTAGTCTCCGCGACTGTCACCATTTGAAAACACATGCCCTCGACTAGAGTCGAGTCTCTTCTCGACCTGAGTCGCGTAAGTGTGACTTGAGCCCTTGGAGTTGAGTTTCTTGAATTCAAGTTTTACTTGAATTCAAGTTTCCATAACCTCAAAAGTATATACTATTTATGAAGTAGGAAAGGTATTTGATCTCAAAGCTCAAGTTTGATTCCAAGTTTACTTGAATTCAAGTTTCCATAACCTCAAAAGTATATACCATTACGAAGTAGAAAAGGTATTCAATCTCAAAGCTTTCTTCTTCATTTGCATCATTCTTTCTTATTCAGTTGTTTCCATACATTCTACATTGACTGACAACTGTTTTCATCTCATTTTGCCATTATTGGGTTGAATTCTTCAAGATTCAAGTTGAAACCATGTTCAAGTCAAACATGTCGTTCAACATCCACTTGAATCAGTAAAACTTGAAGAGGTTCTACATTGTTTATAGTGGATTCAAGTTTTGTTCTTTAAACTATGAATAGTGCCAAATTAACCTTTCAATGCAGTATCTTCAAATTGATAGTTATAGGTATGTGATGAGATGTTTTTTTTTATTTTGTTGTATTGCTGATGTAAACAATAAAATTTGAAACTTGTCTAAAGCTGCGTTTACACCAAAGTTATTGACAAAATATTGATAACTTAAACCTTATGGATTCTATTAGATTGAACGGTACTTGTCAACACATATGTTCATCATGTGTATGGTAAGTCATGTTCCATCTAATAGAATCTATAAGGATTAAGTTATTACATTTCGGTGTAAACGCAGCTTAAGTTTGCAAAATACATTCATTTTACACAAACGTCAAGAAAACTTGAATTTAATGAAACTTGACCAATGTAAACACCGCTTAACGGTGTAAAACATGTAACTAGATATAAAGAAAATAAAAATCTCAGAACCCTTTTTTGAAAAATTTTATCACAACAAATTTTATTACAAGTAGCCCTACACAGAAAAGAGATAAATAAGATGTAACTAGATTCCTCAATCCCAATATCTGAGTGCTTCATTCTGACAGATTGTATGAATTTTGTGAGATCCTAGCTCTCTGAAATCATCCACCCCAATTTATTTCCATCTCAAGATTGCTATGACGAGCAGCCAGCTGAAAAAGTGGCTAGTTCAGTCACATTGTTGCAGGTAGTCTTTCATCTTTTTTCCCCAGCGCTAATCTTATTATTTCCCTCAAGTTCTGACATTTTTCTCATGTCTTGCTGTACGTCTTATTTTTTTTCTTCCTCCCACTTTTAAGAAAGTAATAGGCAGCACTTTTCAGAGTTAATGAAGTCTTAGCTCATAATTCTGTACAGCGCCTTTGAAGAGCTTACATTTTTCTCCTCTAATTTTCTGCTTCATGTTTTCTATTGCTTGTTTCTCTTTTCTACCACTTCTCATTGTTTGGAACATTTTTGTCTTTTCACTTTCTACTTCTTATTCTTCCTCCTTTTTCTCTCCACTCTACCATATAATTGCCCTCTCATCATGTGACACCTTCCCCAATTTGTGTAACATTATTAACTTAAAAATTCAAACAACCCAATTTTTCTCTCACTTTCTCTCTTCCCTTCACTCTTTATTTCCACAACTCTTCCTTGTACTCTCTCTCTCGATCTCTCTCTCTCCCTCAACAGCCTGCATCGCCTTCTACTTCTTCTCCTCCTCTAATAGAATGAATTTCTTCAAATTCTTCAAATTTCTTAAATCTAATTTGTTCCTTCACGAATTGTTCTTTTCACACCTTCAGTAATTACCATAGAGAAACAATAGCGTAAGTAGATATCCCATGGTATTGGGAATTTATGTCGCAACTTTTACTGTTATCTCAAGCCGGTTACTGTCGATTATTGTCAATTTTTTTCTGTTTTGTTGGGTGAGAGTGTATGAACGGCACAATATGAGAGACTACCAGCGTCCACCCAGCTGATGGGAAGAAACGTGAACTATCGGCTTGGGATAACAGTAAAAGTTTCGACATAAACGCCCCTATACCATGGGATATCTACTTATGCTATTGTTCCACTATGGTATACTTCCTGTCCTGTACTCATAATTTCTTTCAACATGATGTATATCACATGATTTCCCTCTTTATTATTCCTTTTTTCCTCTTTGGCACCTATAAAGTCATCCATTTTTGTCATATCCCACCATCCATCAATATAATTACACTCTTTTTCTTCTCAACCTCAATAATAATAGTTATTTCTATTCTCCTCTCTGTCATTCTACGTTCCAAGTTTTTTTCTCAATTTTGTTCCCACATTTGTGATTTTCTCTCCTTTACCTTCCTTTCTCCACACATCTTTCGCTTTATTTCCTGCTTCCACCAATTCTCTTCCTATCCTCCCGCTTCCTCTCCTTCTTCATTCTACTTTTTCTACCCTTTCGTTATTCCCTACACTACTATTCCTTCCTCTATTTTCCACTTTCACTCACAATCTTTCACTTCCATTCTCTCACCTCTCGGTCTTCACTCATCTCTCGTCCTGAAATGCATAGTATATGCATAACAATATTATCTAGTTTCATCTAAGTTATTACAAATTATTTTCTCATATATTTTCAGCTCAGTAATTATTTTCTTAATTTATATTTTGTAAATTCATCCATAATTTTGCTGTATTGTAAGCTATTGTATATAAGAGTGTATAAGCCAGTATATATTGTAATCTACATGATAAAGTACTCAATCAATCAATTCCTCATCGCCACTCATAGTCGAGTACCTTCTCTTCTATAACCAATCTTTGAAATCTTACTTTTCATTTTTCATATTTTTCTGTCCCCATAGACGAGCTTACACCTCTGTAAAATCTGACTGTAGTTTTTTCATATTTTCTCCGCCCCCACAAACGTCCGACACTGTACCATTCCCTCAAAGACTTCAGTGAAACTCATTGCCAACTATCACGTTTATTAACTGGAGCACCAATGTTTATCTTCAAGAACTTCTGACATTTTAAACTGAATCTCACTGACAGAAGCCTTCTCACGATGGTGACAACTTTACTCCCACGCCATAAAAGAAAGCTCAGCATTTTTCTCTTTTCTACCACTTCTCATTGTTTGGAACATTTTGTCTTTCACTTTCTACTTCTTATTCTTCCTCCTTTTTCTCTCCACTCTACCATATAATTGCCCTCTCATCATGTAACACCTTCCTCAATTTTTGTAACATTATTAACTTAAAAATTCAAACAACCCAATTTTTCTCCCTCTTTCTCTCTTCCCTTCGCTCTTTACTTCCACAACTCTTTCTTGTACTCTCTCTCTCTCTCTCTCTCTCGATCTCTCTCTCTCCCTCAACAGCCTGCATCGCCTTCTACTTCTTCTCCTCCTCTAATAAAATAAATTTCTTCAAATTCTTCAAATTTCTTGAATCGAATTTGTTCCTTCACGAATAGTTTTTTTCACACCTTCAGTATTACCATAGAGAAACAATAGCGTAAGTAGATATCCCATGGTATTGGGAATTTATGTCGCAACTTTTACTGTTATCTCAAGCCGGTTACTGTCGATTATTGTCAATTTTTTTCTGTTTTGTTGGGTGAGAGTGTATGAACGGCACAATATGAGAGACTACCAGCGTCCACCCAGCTGATGGGAAGAAACGTGAACTATCGGCTTGGGATAACAGTAAAAGTTTCGACATAAACGCCCCTATACCATGGGATATCTACTTATGCTATTGTTCCACTATGGTATACTTCCTGTCCTGTACTCATAATTTCTTTCAACATGATGTATATCACATGATTTCCCTCTTTATTATTCCTTTTTTTCCTCTTTGGCACCTATAAAGTCATCCATTTTTGTCATATCCCACCATCCATCAATATAATTACACTCTTTTTCTTCTCAACCTCAATAATAATAGTTATTTCTATTCTCCTCTCTGTCATTCTACGTTCCAAGTTTTTTTCTCAATTTTGTTCCCACATTTGTGATTTTCTCTCCTTTACCTTCCTTTCTCCACACATCTTTCGCTTTATTTCCTGCTTCCACCAATTCTCTTCCTATCCTCCGCTTCCTCTCCTTCTTCATTCTACTTTTTCTACCCTTTCGTTATTCCCTACACTACTATTCCTTCCTCTATTTTCCACTTTCACTCACAATCTTTCACTTCCATTCTCTCACCTCTCGGTCTTCACTCATCTCTCGTCCTGAAATGCATAGTATATGCATAACAATATTATCTAGTTTCATCTAAGTTATTACAAATTATTTTCTCATATATTTTCAGCTCAGTAATTATTTTCTTAATTTATATTTTGTAAATTCATCCATAATTTTGCTGTATTGTAAGCTATTGTATATAAGAGTGTATAAGCCAGTATATATTGTAATCTACATGATAAAGTACTCAATCAATCAATTCCTCATCGCCACTCATAGTCGAGTACCTTCTCTTCTATAACCAATCTTTGAAATCTTACTTTTCATTTTTCATATTTTTCTGTCCCCATAGACGAGCTTACACCTCTGTAAAATCTGACTGTAGTTTTTTCATATTTTCTCCGCCCCCACAAACGTCCGACACTGTACCATTCCCTCAAAGACTTCAGTGAAACTCATTGCCAACTATCACGTTTATTAACTGGAGCACCAATGTTTATCTTCAAGAACTTCTGACATTTTAAACTGAATCTCACTGACAGAAGCCTTCTCACGATGGTGACAACTTTACTCCCACGCCATAAAAGAAAGCTCAGCATTTTTCTTTTTTCCACCATCTCTGTAAACCTGTTCAGTGTTCATTCTACTTGGCTAATTTTTCTACAGTGAAATCCACTGTGAACTGTCAGTATCCCCCATAAATAACATCAAAGCTGCCCATTCAATCAATACTGACAGTTAAAGTGTATTTTGGAAACAGTGGAATTCACTTTAAATTGTCAGGATTTCTCGTAAGTAACATCAAAGCTTCCCGTTCAACCAATGCTGACAGTTTAAGTGTATCTGGAAACAGTGAAATTCACCTCAAATTGTCAGGATTTCTCGTAAATAACATCAAAGCCTCCCATTCGACCAGTTCTGACAGTTTAGGGTGATTTCCTGCTCAGAAAGTGGCCGTTTCTGTTAATAACCACACTCCTTTCCTGTTCAAGACTCTTTTCACCGCTTGCTGATCATATTCCAAGCCGCAGAAAGTAATTCAAAATTAAAAATTCGCATCGCATCAGCTCAGCAGGTTGTTGGAGCATGAGGGTTTTTTCTGAGGTTTTTCTTCCCACAGTTTTCCGGGGGAAAAAACAATTTCCGGGCAAAAATGAGCAACAGTATGAATCTTATTTTGGGAGAATTTGTTACAGAAACCTGGAGTACAGTAGCTGTGTGGTCTCTTAGAAATTTACAATATTATTGCTTGAAAATGTAAACATTCCTCATAATTAATTAAATCTACTTCTTATACGGTCATTATGAATAAATGAATAATGAATTCATTGTCAAATACAGGATATATTTTTACAAATAAAAGAAATCATTAAAATACATTAGTTTTTGGCGTGACTGGAAAAGAAGCCTTGATATGAAATGTTGTGGTTTATTCTAGACTAGCCGGTAACCCGTGCTCCGCAAGGGTCCATTTCAAACTTGACCGAGTGGAATCTTGGAGAGATAAATATGCCTGACTATCCTCGGTTGTTAAGAATCTATATTACCCCGACACATATCATTATAGTGGGGTATGATAATAGAACTAAGTTTAGTATTAGCAACTTTCGTATGTATAAATAATAAATTATGTATATATTTTGTCAATAAACTCCTCTGGTTGCAATTCATGGGAATCAGAGAAATTATTATTATTTTATTATTATTATTATTATTATCATTATTATGCAAAATTTCAAGTTAATCAGTCCAGTAGTTCAGACGTGATGATGCTCAAACATAAATTTCCTATCCCGTACATGTATAATCCATTCTTTCTTTATATAGTATAGATTTATTTGTACGACCACACCAGGCTAAGATTGAGCTGTCATTCTGCACGTTTTAAAAACCTACTATTATTCTACTACTATTATTATAAGTGAATTGATTACTATTATTATGAAGAGAACTGAAAATAACTCTACAAAATAAAGACTGTTTTTCATTTCTCTTTCTTTGTCATATATATGTATATTATTACAGCTGATAATGGCTGTATTGTGTATCATGAGAAAACAATCGATAAGGAGATGGGATTTTGAAATCTGGAAAACTCTACAAATTTGGAATACAGATCTAGTAGAAATTAGTAGATAATAGTGTATAATATAAGGAGTAGGAGAGCTGATAATCGAATATTTTTATGTTTCAAACTTCTTCATTGTTTCATATGACATAGCATGTGTACATTGTTATAAACATATCATACAAGGGCATCTCTATAATAATGGGTCTCATGCCTCAAGGTGATGAGGAATTGATATATCTGGATCACTATAATTATCTATCATTCAAAATACCTCTGATTGAAATAGGCTATTCCACACCATAACAGATGAGATTTAAGTATCTCGTTTATTGAAGAGGCTTTGATTCATAAAACTTTACTATATGAACTTGCTTTTTTATAGTGGATGCCTTATTCAATAAACTCATACCGTATTCAATGTGATTAATTGAATCAATAAACCATCAATATGACACTGAGATTGATGCCCGGTTGCACAAAGGCCTGTAAACAATTTATAATCATGATTAAATACCACGAGTACCAATGGAAGAAAGCTTTTTTGAAAAAAGTATTCTCTGATTACAGATGGAAATAATTGTGTGTGGTGTGTGTGGGTGTGTGTTGTGTGTGTGTGTGTGGTGGTGTTGTGTGTGTGTGTGTGTGTGTGTGTGGTGTGTGTGTGTGGTGTGTGGTGGTGTGGGTGTGTGTGTGTGTGGTGTGTGGTGTGGTGTGTGTGTGTGTGTGTGGGTGTTTGTGTGTTTGT
>NW_024093257.1:0-13060 GCF_014356525.2 Nilaparvata lugens | reverse complement strand
ATTTTTACAAATAAAAGAAATCATTAAAATACATTAGTTTTTGGCGTGACTGGAAAAGAAGCCTTGATATGAAATGTTGTGGTTTATTCTAGACTAGCCGGTAACCCGTGCTCCGCAAGGGTCCATTTCAAACTTGACCGAGTGGAATCTTGGAGAGATAAATATGCCTGACTATCGAGGGGGAATTAGAGGATTACTAGCCTACAGCTGTGAAACTAAATATTGTTTAAGATAGAGCTGGCTTTCAGAGTGATTGGGAAACTTTGGAAGCATTAGGCGACATCAACACTTCAACAGTTCAGCTCCAACTGAAACTGTGTACATTCGCTTCCAATTATATTTATATCTACCAGTATCCACCATGTACTCAGTTCCTTTGATCTGGTCCCGTTATATCTATATAGCTGTATGGTGACACGGCAACAAATGTTCCAAATTTCTGCAGCTTGGATTAAAACTTTTGCAAAATCCAGAGATTTGAGATTCTATTCTGAACAACTGTGCAATTACTTTGTCATGGAATCTATAGTTGTTCTTAGATACTTAGGATGATTAGATAATAGTAATTTATCTATAATATATTAATTGAAAGGGTTGGTTCATACACGAAGGGGATAGGAATATTATTTATCTCTTTTCCGTATAGGGCTACTTTTTATAGAAATAGAAAGAAAAATAAAAATCTCAGTACCCTTTTTGAATTATTTGATCACAACATGTTTCGGACATTGATGTGGAAATGGCATCACCATGTTGTGATTGAATAATTCAAAAATCTGGTGTGGCGCACTCACACAACTTTCCTTGCCGTTATGAAAATTGATCACCTGACGCTAGTGTTCCCGCGCATCTCAAGTCTACTATTCATAGATCAAAGCCAGCTTGTGACAGGACAATAAGGCTGGAGACACACGAAGTTTGCTATCTCTTCATAGTGAATGGTTTAATAGAATCAACAGTTGCCAACAGTTTATAATTGAAATAATAACATTTTCTCGAAAGTCGAGCTTATTTTCAATTTTAGGTGAGAATGTTACTGAACATTAATGGAGAGGATTTCCATGCTCAATCTTCTCCACTTAGAATTTTTTGTACAAATTGTATTTAAAAGCCGATAATTGGGAATCTAAAATCAAACTTGCATAGATGGGGCGGAGCTCCTGAAATTTTTACAGATGGGACTTGTGGCAGTTGGTAGAGCTTATCAATGACTATCTTAGGTATAAATTTGATCAAAATCGTTGAAGCCGTTTTCGAGAAAATCGCGAAAAACCCTGTTTTTGACAACATTTTCACAATTTTATCCGCCATCTTGAATTGCATTGGATCGAAATTGTTCGTGTCGGATCCTTATAGTGTAAGGACTATACGTTCCAAATTTCAAGTCATTCCGTTAATTGGGAGATGAGATATCGTGTCCACAGACGCACATACACTCATACACACACACACACACACACACACACACAACACTCACACACACACACACACACACCACACACACACACACACACACACACACAACACACACACACACACACACAACACACACACACACACCACACACACACTCACATACACACCACACACAACACACACACACACACACACACACACACACACAACACCACACAACACACACACACACACACACACACACACACAACACACACACACACACACACACACACACACACACAACACACACACACCACACACACACACAACACACACAACACACACACACACACACACACACACACACACACACACACACACACACACACACACACACACATACACATACAGACCAATACCCAAAAACCACTTTTTGGACTCAGGGGACCTAGAAACGTAATTTAGAAATTTAAAAATTGGGGTACCTTAATTATTTTCGGAAAGCAATAATTTCCTTACCTATTGTAATAGGGCTAGGTAAGTAAAAAGGGTATTGAGATTTTTATTTTTCTTTCTATCTCTAGGAAAATTATGTTTGACGCATCATCACGTCTGAACTACTGGACTAATCAAACTGAAATTTCGCATGTTGATTCTTCATTCGCCGAGGATGGTTATAGGCCTATTTGGAGTTCTTCAAGATTTTAGTAGGTCAAGTCTTCAGATTGTCAATGAGTCCCTTGCGGAGCACGGGTTAGCTGTCAGTAATAAATAATCGAATTGGAAGCTTGAACAAGAATTTTTCTATTAATAATCCTTCGGGAATAAATCTTGAAAGATTAGGATTCTTTAAGAATCTTTGTGCCGGTTGCCGGTTAAATTTTGATCGTGATCAATTCCACGAGAACCAATCAGAGAAGCCGTCTTATCAAAAAGGCCTTCTCTGATTAGTTCTCGTGAAATCAATCACGGTTGAAATGTAACTGGCTCTTGTGCTACCGGCACTTAAAGTCTTACTTAAAGTATCTTACTGATTAATCAACCACGAATTGATCAGTTGTCTTCTCATCAACTTGAATTTGACAATAATGGAGAAAAAAATTGTTAATTAGGTGATTTATCTCCCCAGAGAGTCGGATATGAACAGATTCCTTGAAGAGATCTGATTAATTAATTCGAATGAGCTCTCAGAATTTTCAATCGGATCTTTCAACTGCATAATCGGATAATAAGACACTCATTATTCTTAATGTGTTTCTCTTTACCATAACTGTTAAGTTTTATCAATAAATGAATTATTATGAATTTGATATTCAAATTATCTCAGCTGACCACTACAATAACTGAACGATATTGAAAATACATAAAAAGACTAAAAAATCTTGTGTGACTCACTCACACAACTTTTCTTGCTGTTATAAAAATTTATCACCTGACGCTAGTGTTCTCGCGCATCTCAAATCTACTATTCAAAGATATGAGACAGCTGGTGATAGGACAATAACTCTAGAGACAACACGAGGTCTGCTATCTCTTCGTAGTGAATGATTTAATTGAACCAACAGTTGCCAACAGTTTGCAATTTAATAATCACATTTTCTCGGATTTCAAGCTTATTTTCATTTCTAGGTGGAAATGTTACTGGACATTAATTGCAGAGATTTTCATGCTTAATCTTTTCCACTCGAAATTTTTTGTTCAAATGTTATCTTATGCCTGATAATTGGGAATCTAAAATCGAACTTTGCATAGATGGGGCGGAGCTCCTGAAATTTTACAGATATGGAACTTGTGGCAGTTGATAGAGCTTATCAATCTCTATACAATTCTTGGTATAAATTTAATCGGAATCGTTGGAGCCGTTTTCGAGAAAATAGCGAAAAACCCTGTTTTTGACAACATTTTCGCCATTTTTATATATACCAATACCCAAAACTATACAATACCCAAGACCAAAGACCAACGTATAGAAAACTTGAAATGGGGTAGTCTACCTAATTTTTTTTGGAAAGCAATACTTTCCTTACCTATGGTAATAGGGCAAGGAAAGTAAAAAAGTTCAGGGTGGTTCTTAAGATAAGAATCTTTCATAGAAGATGGAAATTCCGTCTTTCGCTGGAAGCATCTATATTGAGTTCCATCACATAGAGGAAAAAACCTTTCGTGGGTCCATGTTATAATGGTAGTGGATGCAAAAAGGAGACCAGCAGCGTTGCCGATGATTCTCTGCCTTGCCACTGCCTTATATTGAAAAGGATAGCTTTACCGGTATATCTCATATAATATCAACTGTCTATTACTGTTTGAAAATAATCAATCATTTTCATATGCCTAGAAAAAATATTTTTCAACGATTGAAAAATACATCTCCATAATTATTGAGATCAAATATTTTGTCAATTGATCAAATATTTCAACATTGTTAAGAAACGATCTGACAACGTAGCAGAGCTAGTGAATAACAACGCTATCATCTTTGTCGAATGATATAGACAAGTGTAGCAACACCAATGTTGATCAAATACTACCATTATTACGTGGACCTCACTATGAGATGCTAAGGTATTCTAATTTGGCTCTTCATTTTAGAAAAAAATGTTACAAGCTGTCTTATTAGTTTAACAAGGATCGTAATTGAAGCCCAGTGCAGCCTTAGCAATGAACTAATGAGCTAATTAATAACAAAACTTGCGTAATAAGGGTACTGATTAATCAGGTACACAGGTAGTGAGTGGAAAGTGAATTTACCCTACTAAAGTTTCAACTTTCACCAGCAATTACAAATTTTTCCGCATGAAACTTTTTGTTGAAGGTAGGAATTCATGGGCATTATTGCTTCATAACGCCTGCTTTCACCTGAAATATAATAAAGTATTATGTTACTCAGTGGAAATTTGATTGCATTAAAGAGTCTTCTGAAAGTAAACTTGTTTCCATTGTGATAATTAAAACTTTGGGAATAAAAAGTTTGGGGGTAGTTGCGGTGTGCAACTTTTTGTGACTGTTGTCCTCTATTATTTCCCATTATTATACATAATTATTACTTTTAGTCATACACCTGGGACTAAACAGAATATTTCGAAAGTCAAATGTGGGATATTTCGCAGCTGAATAAGCGAATTCGGTCAATTTCAATTTCATCTGCGACTGTTACAACATACTCAATAGTTGTACAGTATAATATAATAGATAAACGATAGCATAAGCAGATATCCCATGGTATAGGGAATTCATGTCGCAACTTTCACTGTTATCTCAAGCCGATAGTTCACTTTGTTCTTTCCCAAGAAGCTGTGTTTCGCTGGTAGTCTCTCAAATTGTGCCGTTCATACACTATCACCCCAACAAAACAGTAAAAATTGACAATTATCGACAGTAATCGGCTGGGGATAACAGTAAAAGCTGCAACATGAATTCCCTATATCATGGGATATCTACTTACGCTATGTTTCTCTATGATAATATACAGTATAGTTCAATATCGTAATCTTTTTCTTCTTCTCCTTCTTCTTCTCCTTCTTCTTCTACTTCTTTTTCTTTCTTCTTCTTCTTCCTCTTCTTCTTCTTCTTCTTCTTATTCTTCTTCTTCTTCTGCTCTTCTTCTTCTTTCTCTTCTTCTTCTCTTCTTCTACTCTTCTTCTTCTTATTCTTCTTCTTCTTCTTTTCTTCTTCTTCTTCTTCTCTACTACTCTTCTATCTTATTTCTTCTTCTTCTTTCTTTGTTCTTCTTCTTTTCTTCTTGTTCTTCTTCTCTTGTTCTTCTTATTTTTTTTCTTCTTCTTCTTCTTCTTCTTCTTCTTCTTCTTCTTCTTCTTCTTCTTCTTCTTCTTCTTCTTCTTCTTCTTCTTCTCATTTTTCTCTTCTTCTTACCTCCAACTGCTTTTCTTCTTCTTTTCTTCTTCTTTTACTCTTTTATTCTTCTTCCTCTTCTTCTTCCCCTAGCGTGAGCCTAATGTTTATTTATCAACTAGCAGGTAAACCGTGCTTTGCAAGGATGTAATAATTATTGGAATCTTGACATACTGAAATCTTGGAGAATTAAAAATAGGCCTATAACTATACTTGGTAAATTGAGAATCTATGTGCAACATTTCAATTTAATCAGTACAGTAGTTGAGACGTGATGATGCGTCAAACATAATTTTCCTAACCCGTACGTGTATGAACCAATTAATTCCTTTATAATATTATAGACAAGCAGGTAGCCCATGCTCCTCAAAAGTCTATTTAGAAGCATGACCTACTGAGAATTTGTAAAGTTGAAAATAGGCTTATAACCATACTCGGTAAATTGAGAACCTATATGCAATATTTCAAGTAAATCAGTCCAGTAGTTGAGACGTGATGATGAGTCAAACATAACTGCTCTATCCCGTATATGTTAAGCCGACCCTTTCCTTACTATGATGAAGATTATAGAACATAATACATCATTATTTGGTGACCTTGTCTATAACTAATACATGTCGAGGATCTGACAGCCCACGTGATTTATCATCACATGCCCAACTGTGATGGATTGTATCTCAACACTGTTATAATGTAATTCACTTCAAACTAGCAGTATTCCAACCATATTATCACTCCCCATTCAACCACTGTTAGGAGTTTTGAGACAATCTCACTATAGAGCTCTTCATTTGAGATAGGTTCTATCTCAACATAGAGTATTTAATTATATAATTTATGATGGGACGTTTATTTCGATAAAAATCTGGTGTGGCGAACTCACACAACTTTCCTTGCCATTATGAGAATTGATCGCCTGACGCTAGTGTTCCCGCGCATCTCAAGTCTACTATTCAAAGATTTCAGCCAGCTGGTGACAGGGCAATAACGCTGGAGACACACGAGGTCTGCTATCTCATCATAGTGAATGATTTAATAGAATCAACAATAATTTGCAATTGAATAATCACATTTTCTCGAATTTAGAGTTTATTTTCAATTTTAGGTGAAAATGTTACTGAACATTAATAGTAGAGATTTTCATGCTCAATCTATTCCACTTAATTTTTTTTTGTTTAGATTGTATCTGAAGCCTGATAATTTATTGAGAATCTAAAATCGAAGTTTGCATCGATGGGGCGGAGCTTCTGGAATATTCACAGATATAGGACTTGTGGCAGTTGATAGAACTTATGAATGACTGTTTCAGATATGAATTTGATCAAAATCGTTGGAGCCGTTTCCAAGAAAATCACGAAAAACTTGACAACATTTTCGCCATTCAAGCCGCCATCTTGAATTGCATTTGATCGAAATTGTTCGTGTCGGATTTTTATAGTAAAAGGACCTTCAGTTCCAAATTTAAGGCATTCCGTTAATTGGGAGATTGATTGATTGATTGAGTACTTCATTTATGTAGATTACAATATATACTGTCTTATACACTTATATACAATAGCTTACAATACAGCAAAATATATATCAATTTACATGATATAGACTAAGGAAATAATTATTGAACTGTATATGATATGAAAAAGCAATTTGTAATATAATAACTATAGATAATAATTATATTGTTATGCATCTACATAAATTGGCGGAGCCTTGGACATATCAATGTCCATTCTTCGGAAAGAATATTAAAAATATCCTCCCACTAACTCTCTACCAAATGAGATATGAGATGAGATATCGTGTACGCAGCGCACACACACACACACACACACACACACACACACACACACCCACAACACACACACACACACACCACACACACACACACACACACACACACACACACACACACACACACACACACACAACACAACACAACACACACACACCACACACACACACACACACACAACACACACACACACACACACACACACACACACACACACACACACACACACACAACACACACACACCACACACACACACACACCACACACACACACACACATACACACACACACACACACCACACACACACACACACACACACACACACACACACAACACACACACAAACACACACACCACACACACACACACACACACACACACAACACACACACACACACACACACACACACACACACACACACACACACACATACAGACCATACCTAAAAACCACTTTTTCGGACTCAGGGGACCTTGAACGTATAGAAATTTAGAAATTGGGGTACCTTAATTTCTTCGGAAAGCAATACTTTCCTTACCTATGGTAATAGGACAAGGAAAGTAAAAAAGAAGTCACATAGTGATTTCGAAGCGTTACCATCCCTCCTATCATATTTAGAGCCGTTAACCTTACGAGTCATAACCCTTTGAGTCATAGAAAAACTTTTTTTTTTAAATCTTGTTAAAAAAAGGATACTGTAATGTTATTCTATTAATTAAGATAAGTAGCCCAGGATACATACATTTTCATAAAATGTAAACTTTAATTCCAAATTATATTCTTTGATTGAAAGAACCTGTGATTAGAAAATAGAAAGGTCAATAATTATTATATTCCTATGTCTTTTTTTGGTTGAGAGTTCCTAACAAAGGTTCCATTTCGCCTGAATAGATCATTAGAGCCGTCAATGTGCCTTACCTCTGTCATACTTCAGCCGGGACCGACAATTAACGTGCCCATCCGATAACACGGGAGTGACCTGTTTGGAAAGTCAATACAGACCACTTATCCTCTCTGATTAAATGAAACATGAGTTAAAAATGAATGGAACCTGAGTTTGAATCGAAACGTGATCTTGAGTATAATTTTGAAGTGAGATTCATGTTTTGAAGTATGTGGAAATGATAAAAAGGAATGACACCAATGGAAGGAATTGAACTTCTCCATTCTCCATCGACTTCCATTTTATAGAAGAAAGATAATAGATAGATAATAGAGGTTATCCCAGTATGAATTTGATCTCAATTCAATAATTATTGTTGATTCTTGTTAATGATGTCCGATATTCTATTCAAATATATTATATTCATCAAGAAAATATTTGTAAATTTTTATAAAAATTCAAAATTTAGAAAGATTCAATTGGTAGCTCATCATATTTCGACATAGTCTGCTACAAACAATTTAGAAACTGTGCAGAGTTGAAAAAGGATAGAGCTAAACTTATCTGCTTTGTCTGATAACAGACAAGAATAGCAAAACAATGTAAATCAGATGATATATTTGAAACGTGAATATCTCTCCATGTTTGCGTCATACAAAGAGGATTTTTTACTACGATTTCTCATCATGAGAAATCATTTTATATACAGAAAGTTTTAGTATGATGAATGATATGGAATATTGATTAGAATCGATCAGTTTGATAATCCTTTGTTCATGCAAATTGATTTTTGACGTAAAGCGATTATTTTTTCACGCTCCGCTTTTAACGAATATGCTTATCACCAGAACGATACCGTGCTTTACACTCTATACTTTACACTTTACACTTTACACTGTGATGTACACATCAAATCGATGAAAATTAATTAACTTCTGCCTGTCATCATTTTCAGCTCGCCAACGATGCTCTGTGTAATAAAAACGTGAATAAATAAAAATAAACCTGCGAATGAAGTTGTTCTGCTGATTGCATCTGGGAAAAATTCAAGCTTATTATTTTTGTTGATTGGAAAAACTGGATTCGAAAGCAGTGTTCTTAAAATCACATTATTTGAAATGAAAACTCAATTTATCCCCTCTTGATAAATGTGATAGCAAAAACATCTGTATCGTTCAGATATCAGCTAATTTTTTTGGAAAGACCATTCAATATTCAATTCACAGATGGAAACGCTGGAGATGAATACGTTGGAATATGTAGTAAGTTTTTTTTGTGGTGATACGAATTAATATCTAATTCAGAGATAATATAGAAAAGTAACACTGGAGATTGAAACTTTCGAATATGGTAGGAGAGTGAATTTTCTGGGGAAAAAATTATTATCCAATTCTGAAATAAGATACAACAGAAATACTGAAGATGAAAGGTTCGAATGTGTTTGAAAAGTCAAGTACAATTTTTTTCATCGATTTGGCTTCCACCTACTGGAAAAAGTACTTAGCTGGCCTCCCATACTTCATTTTTTTTCTGAGGGTGATCCCACATGAGCTCTAGGCTTGTGCGTGGGTAATGAGGTGGATGAAAATGAGAGATTAATGGACACACAGTTTTAAAATGTTAATCACATTTGATGACATAATTTTGTAGTGGAGGGAAAGACAAACCCTCACTAATTCTGACACAATTTTGAAAAATATAGTCCAAATTTTCAAGTCCGAATTATCAGTACAGTATCAGGGTCCGTGCACGTTTCAGTGAAATCTTATTCTCATGAGTTCTGATGGAATAATATCTTAACTGTACTGAAAATTACAAACCTATTCAGTTCAAATGGATGTCATTAGAAGTTGTTTCCATGAGTATTTCAATAATATTATGAAAGGTGAGAGAAAGAGAGCCCGAATTTACTATCTGAAATTACCAAGCTATTCAGTTACTCAGTTTACAGACTGCATAGCGTGTGTCAAATTCGAATTAAATCATTCTCTGGCAATATGCTTCCTGAATTTCAATATCCTTTGGAAACTGCATTATCATGGAAAAGAGAAGTTATTCAAAATATTTGCATAGCAAGAGCGCGATCTTAGCAAGCTCACTAAGCGAGGAATAACGCTTCAAGCTCAGATAACTTTATATACAACATTGATAGGAATTTCTTATTCTTTAGTTTCAATAGAAGGCTCAGTTCAAACGTTTTACAGGATTGTAATGGTAATGGTTAAAAATAAAACAGAATGGAAAATAATTGTCCTCAATCCATTCTTACATTATCTCCTTGTTTTTGATTAATCTCCTCTTTATCACTAAGAAAGTCAATCGAATTTCTCTCTCACTTCTTACACACACTCTCTCTCTCTCTCTCTCACTCAATTTTACTTTATCAATTTTCTGTTTTTTTTCTCTTAAGATTCATATTAATTAAAACTTTACAATTTTCCATTAATAAATAAATCCTTAGTTTAATTAATGAAATTAACGTTTTGTAGAGAGTTAGTGGGGAGGATATATTTAATTATTCTTTCCGAAGTTTGGACATTGATATGTCCAAAGCTCCGCCAATTCATGTAGATGCATTACAATATAATTATGTACAGTTATTACAGATTGCTTTTTCCATATCATATACAGTCAATAATCATTTTTTAAGTCTATATTATGTAAATTCATCTATAATTTTACTGTATTGTAAGCTATTGTATATAAGTGTATAAGCAGTATATATTGTAATCTACATAAATAAAGTACTCAATCAATCTCACTCACTCTCTGTCTCTTTTTCTCCCTTTTCTCTCTCTTTCTCACTCACACTCATCATTTTTAAGAACTCGTTGAAAATAATCATAATAATTCAATGTAAATTGGTGAATGAGCCAATCAATGTAAATTGGTGAATGAGCCAATATATATTGTAACATACATCAGTAAAGAACTCTAATCTAATCTAATCTTATCTCATCTCCATCTATCACTCTTCCTCTCTTCTACCATCCCACTCACACACCCAACTCCTTACTATATTCCCTTCTCACTCTCTCTGATGCAAACTCACATGTTTTCTCTCTTCCACCATTTTGATTGTCCTCTCTCACACACACACTTTAAATCTCCATATCACACCACAGAATACAAAATTAATAATTAATATTATAGGAGTTTTCTCTGATCACACTCTCTCTGTTATAGTCATCTCTCTCTCTATACATATCTCAAATCTTCTAGGGTTGTTTGCTGAGAGGACCAGGAGTCCTAACTCCACCCTAATAAAGGCAATTAATCAATCAATCTATCTCTCTCACTTACAAACACTCTTATCGCCTCTCTCTCTCTTTCAAACACTCCAAGTCTCTCTCTCTCTTATCTTCCCACTAATACCTCCATTTACCACGGAGATACATCCTCCTTTTCATCTCCGTCACCCCCTCTCTCTCTCTCTTTCTTTCTCTCTCTCTCTCTAATGCAAATTCAGTGTTAATTAATTCAAGCATCTGTCCGCAAGATTCAAAAGCTATCAACAATGCTACAGTATCAGTCAATTCCAATACCTTACTGGCCCCTCTATATTGATTGATTTCATATTATAATCTGTGATGATGTATATTAATCCATTAGGATATCGCGCTGGGCTTTCATCAATATTCCCGCGAGGTTCACTCATCAAGTTGTCTCACACCACGTGACGTCACAGACACATCGTCACATGATTTCACATTTTGTCACATAGTGTGAAAATGCATTCTGACTTGTTGAATTTAGTTTTGGCGTCGATGAGAATTCAGTTGAATCAGAATATAAATTACTCGTATAAAACACTATAGTGGGGTCAACGTTATAATGACAGTGGAGAAAGATAGGAGAACAGCGTTGCCGATACTCTGCCTTGGAACTGATTTATGTAGAGGATAGCTGCACCGGCATAGATGATAAATGTTCAGTATAGATACGGGAGCAAGGTTCAACCTGGAAACTCTAACACCAAACCGAGGTAGACAGTTCACTTGATATATTATTACTAAAATTATTAAGTCTTTGCATACAATTAGAATTTACTATCCTGATTGTTCTACAGAGACCGGCATATTAATCTGACGGTTTGTAGTAATTGTTATTTTGAACCACTGTAATTGAAAATGCTGGAGTGTTATACATCGACAGGTCTATTCTTGCAATTTCAGTAGCCAGTATGTCGTGGACAAGTGAACATCAAGTGAGTGTGATTGAAGCTTATTTTAAAATAATGACTCAGTTATTATAACACAGCGTTCATGCCGCAGACATTTCAATAATTTAAATCGACACGCGCCTGTTCCCAGTGGGAATACGATCTGTCGTGGGTAAAGAATTCCAGGAACACATTGTCGCTTTAACAACGAAACCAAGGACGAAAACGAATCGTGAGAAAGTCACAAAACGCTGAGTAGCTGTTACACGGTCTCCACGACGTTCAGCAGCGAAAATGCTGTTGCGCTAGCCATTTCTAATCGAAGTGTGCTTCGAATTCTTCATTCTGACCTGAAATTCCATCTGTATAAGATAATGTTGGTGCAACAACTTAATGCAAATTATTGGGCACATTATAAAGCCGTTTGCGAGATCATTCTCAAAAGTTTTCACCTGGATGCCGTTATTCTTACAAGTGGACTAGGAACATTTTCATTTTTCGGGATTTGTGAATAAACAAAATTACCGTTGTTGAGCAGCCAATAATCCACAGAACGGAAGGAAGTCATTTAACAAGAAATTGAAGCAATTCCACTTAGTGATGATAAAGCGAGCAATGGCAAATTCTAGAATTAGTTCAAATGAGGGTGTGAAAAGTAACAGAAATCATTTGGATGACATAATCTACAAATAAAACACTTTGTGAGTGATCCATGTGATTCACTATAAATTGAAAATTTTATCTCTAATTTAACATATCATATGATTGATTGTACGAAAGACAACTTAGTTATTACCCAAAGAGTCACACTGGGGTGTTCACACCCAGGATTTTTTTTCTGTTCTGCAGTTGTTAATATCAAACAGATGGGAATTTATGCCCAGTCTAAAGTAGGTTGTAGTATTGTCAACTACTCTCCACCACTTCCACCACTCCAGTCAGTAATAGCATTCTACAAGGTCACCAGCTCATCTTG
>NW_024093256.1:0-12342 GCF_014356525.2 Nilaparvata lugens | reverse complement strand
TTCTGCAGTTGTTAATATCAAACAGATGGGAATTTATGCCCAGTCTAAAGTAGGTTGTAGTATTGTCAACTACTCTCCACCACTTCCACCACTCCAGTCAGTAATAGCATTCTACAAGGTCACCAGCTCATCTTGTTCTTCGTTGGGGTTTCAACGCCATTTCAGGCGTGCGTCGATAAATCTAAATTTTGCCAGCAAATTGGTCATTACTTTCAATATTGTTCTGGCTTCTGCTCCTGAAATTCATCTCTGTACCTCACAATAATCGTTACCCATCAATTTTGATCGTTCTTCGATTCGCTTCTCCATCTTCTTCTTCTTCCACTTCTTCCTCTTCTTCTTCTTCTTCCTCTTCTTCCTCTTCTTCTTCTTCTTCTGCTTCTTGTCCTTCTTCTTCTCCTTCTCCCCCTCCCCCTTATCCACTATCTCCTCCACCTTCTTCTTGTCCTTCTCATTCTTCTCCTACTTCTCCTTCTCCTTCTCCTCCTTCTGCCTCTTCTCCTTCTCCTTCTTCTTCTTCTCCTTCTCCTTCTCCTCTATCTCCTTCACCTTCTTCTTGTCACCTTCTTCTTGTCCATCTCCTTCTCATTATCCTTCTTCTTCTTCTTCTTCTTCTTCCTTCTTCTTCTTCTTCTCTTCTTCTTCTTTTTTCTTCTTCTTCTTCTGCTTCTTGTCCTTCTTCTTCTCCTTCTCCCCCTCCCCCTTATCCACTATCTCCTCCACCTTCTTCTTGTCCTTCTCATTCTTCTCCTACTTCTCCTTCTCTTCTCTCCTCCTTCTGCCTCTTCTCCTTCTCCTTCTTCTTCTTCTCCTTCTCCTTCTCCTTTATTTCCTTCACCTTCTTCTTGTCACCTTCTTCTTGTCTTTCTCCTTCTCATTATCCTTCTTCTTCTTCTTCTTCTTCTTCTTCTTCTTCTCATCATCTTCTTCTTCTTCTTCTTCATCTCATCTTCTTCATCTTTTCATCTTTTTCTTCTTCTTTTCTTCTTCTTCTTCTTTTCTTCTTCTTATTTTCTTCTTCTTCTTCTTCTTCTTCTTCTTCTCTTCCATTATCTTCTTCGCATTCACTACCGTCTTGTTCTTGTTTTTCCACTTTCGTAATCAATCGAATCACCCATACCATCTCAATACAAGCTATATCCTGCTACCTGAATAATTTTCTTATTTTCAAATCTCGCGCCAAGACCGGTGGTTAACCGCAATGCATTGAGCGCATGCGCTAAAATTGATGCACTTTCCAATAATGCATTCGAACGGATTGGATTTTAGCCTGTTCTTGTTCAGAGGCAGCTAGAAAATTGCGGTTTCCAGTTTTGCCATTACATTACGCTACGGTTCAATGGATAATGCAAAAAATGGAAAAAAAATTATGATTTGATTTGAAAATGATGTACAGCCACTGTGTGCAATAGATCACAATCGTTCCACTGTTTCAATGGAGTGATCCGTGGTCTAGTGCAGGGCTCTCCAACAGATTTTTTAAAATACTATTTATTCACATTTTTGACAACAACTGTGAGTTCAGTACTCTTCTCTTACTAGCCACTCCATTTGTACGTAATTTGTATTATTTTGTATCTAAATAAATTTCTCAATTAGTGTAAAATTAGCTGTAAACAAGCAGCTTTTTGGATCTACCTATAAGTGTGAGCCAACATTTTCAAAAATAATGTTTGTTAATCCAAATACAGATCTTCTTAGTCAGATGAACATTTGTAATCAATTTTAATGATCGCATCCGAAAAGTTTGATCCTAAATAATGGGCGGACATTTTAAGTGGAAAACAAATGCAATCTTCTCACTAGACTGACTGACTGACTGACTCACTCACTCACTCACTCACTCGCATAACTAAATATCTACTGGACCGAAAAACGTTCAAATTTGGTAGGAAGTTCAGTTGGCCCTTTAGAGGCGCCTAAGAAATCTTTTGGCAATATTTTAACTCTAAGGGGTGTTTTAAGGGGTAAAGTTCGTCTTTTAGCATGTATATTCTTCTTCTCCCAATCTCTTAATAATTATAATTGAAATTTCCATATCATATGTTACTATAGAATTAATCTAGATAGAGTACCTCTTCGAAACAGTTGTTAACTGGCAACTAAATTTATAATTTTGTCAGTTTTGGCATTAAGTTGAGTTGACTTTGTTAGGTTGGCACCAAGTTGAAGATTTAAATGCATTTATCGCGGAAAAATTGATTGGGCACTGCTACTTCAATCCTGGGAATATTATATTACTAGGAGTCAGGCTTGCTTCGCTCGCCATATCCGTTTAGCCAGACGTTTAGTCTGGACCCCGACTGGATTGTCCTAACATATGATAAAAAGCTCAAATGAAAAATGCAGGCAAGCGAAGACGAGCCTACTGATTTCATTTTTGGACGATCCAGTCGGGGGGTCCAGGGGGCGGAGCCCCTGGCTAGACGGATATGGCGAGCGAAGCGAGCCTGACGGCTAGAGATATCATATATTGATATTATATAATATTTCACTAGTAGTTCTGTGAACAGTAGACCTCGCGCTCAGTGAGTACATTGACCTGTTGTTATATTTTCTCAAAAATTAATGAATAATTATCAATAAAAATGTCTAGAAGAATCCTAAATAAACATAGAGCTTTCTGTCCTATATCGTACCGTGACGTGTCGTCCCGGAATGTGAGTATGAGCGCTGTTATCAGGTCTGGCTGCAACTGTCTACTAACGTTAATGGAAGATACATTTTCAAGATGTTCGATGTTTTGAACGGGTAGTATATAGTCAACTGTCTACTAACGTGATGGAAAGATACATTTTCAAGACGTTCAATGTTTTTGAAGGGGTAGTATTATATCACTAGACAGCTGATTTATGATAAATAATTCTATAGTCTGATTTTCACTCTAATATTGGCGTATGAAGGAGGCTCTTTTTCCTTTTATATATTATCCTTGGATGCAAAATTTCCAAAAACCTTGATATACGTCGACGCGCAATTTAAAAAGGAACATACACTGTCAAATTTCATGAAAATCTATCACACGCGCTTCGCCGTAAATGCGCAACATATAAAATTTAAACATTAAGAGAAATGCCAAACCGTCCGACTTGAATCTTAGACCTCACTTCGCTCGGTCAATAAACTGAGATGGATAGGTGAAGCTTGAAAATATTAAAAATGTCCTTCTGTGAGGAGGATATCCTTTCCGTCAACACTCGATAGTAAGAGAAGGGAGAGAAATCTAAAAATGAAGAGGTAAGAAAGAAAAAGAACATAAACGGCTGAGTAAAAGGACCCAAGAAATGGTGTGAACCTGCCAGATAAAGCCAGGAAACGATAAAAGAATTACGTACCGGTCGTTAGGCGTCTGAGAAAACAGAAGCCAAAACAAATTGGTCGGAAAAAAATTGCTGCCACTGATCCAAAAACAGAACAAAACTCACCAGAATAAAATTGTATCCACGTTGAAAATTTCCGCTCCATCTGTCTCTGTTATCTCATTAAAAATTTACATCTCTTTCACTCAATTTTCGAAGAGCTACTGCTTTAAATGGTAGTTGGTAGGAAGGTGTAAAAAGCTTGAGAAACGATATAAGAGTGGATTAACTCAGGGATGCATTTTAAACTAATGGATATTTAACATCCTTTCACTGCACATAAAAACAATGTCTGCACTTGCAGTGATGGAAACGGAAGACTATAAAGAAAAAAGAGGAAGATACCTCTAAACAAGAAGAAAGATTGAGAATTTCAGTGGAAAATAGATAGTTAAATAAAGAAAAAGAGTACTCTAGAAACAGGAAGGAGAATTGAGCAATTGGGTTAAAATGAAAGGTACATCAAGAAAAAAATTTATGTTCTAAACTAAGAAACGACTATAGTGAGGTCCATGTTATAATGGCAGTGAAGAAAGATAGGAGAACAGCGTAGCCGTTTCTCTGCCTTGTCACTGCTTCTATAGAGGATAGCTGATACCAGTATATCTGGATGTTATATAGGTTTGAAATGGAAGGTAATTCTGAGATAATATGCTGTAAACCAAAAAACAACTGGTGCTATATAGAGAGGTCCTCGTTATGATGGCAGTGGAGAAAGATGGGTGAAACACGTTGCCAATTCTCTGCCCTGTCACTGCCTTCTATAGAGGATAGCTGATACAGTATATCTGGATGTTATTGGTTTGAAATGGAAGGTAATTCTGAGAGAAAATTTATGTTGTAAACCAAAAAACACTGGTGCTATATAGAGAGGTCCTCGTTTTGATGGCAGTGGGGAAAGATGGGTGTACAACGTTGCCGATTCTCTGCCCTGCACTGCCTTCTATAGAGGATAGCCGATACCAGTATATATGGATGTATATTGGTTTGAAATGGAAGGTACTTCTAGATAAAATTTATGTTGTAAACCAAAAAACGACTGGTGCTATATAGAGAGGTCCTCGTTTTGATGGCAGTGGGGAAAGAGGGTGTACAACGTTGCCGAGTTCTCTGCCCTGTCACTGCCTTCTATAGAGGATAGCCGATACCAGTATATCTGGATGTTATATGGTTTGAAATGGAAGGTACTTCTAAGATAAATTTATGTGTAAACCAAAAAACGATGGTGCTATATAGAGAGGTCCTCGTTATGATGGCAGTGGAGAAAGATGGGTGTACAACGTGCCCATTCTCTGCTTGTCACTGCCTTCTATAGAGGATAGCTGATACCGGTATTTTATTGTTCATATTGTTAAAAATAATGAAATATTTTGTGTTCGTCGAGAAAATATTCTCCAATGATTCAATTATAATAATCATAATTCTTATTGAATATATGTTAATTAATTATACTCTTACATTGTTGGAAAACTATCTGGTAACATTGCTATGGCTGTGGTAGAGACGGATAGCATCATCTGCTTTGTTGAATGATAGACAAGGAAAGCAACACCAGTTGATCAAATATTTCATTCTAACGTGGACCTCACTGAAGGTAGAAAATATTGAATACTAGCCGTCAGGCACGCTTCGCTCGCCGTATCGGTCTAGCCAGGGGGCTCCGCCTCCTGGAACCCCGACTGGATCGTCCAGAAATGAGATCAGCGGGCTCGCTTCGCTCGCCTGCATAATGTAAACATTTTCTGTCTATTACTTGATGAAAAAACTGAGAGAACGCAACATTATTACACCCAAGCTTAGCTTCTGTACCAAATTTGAACAATTTCTGTTCATTTGTTATCGATAATCTGAGAAAAACAAAAAACGCTGGAAAACTTCAATTTTGGGCGTATCTTGACGTTATTGCAAATTCCTTCTAACACAACATTATTACACCTAGCTTAGCTCCTGTCTAAATTTGAACAATTTCCGTTCATTTGTTCTCGATAAATCTGAGAAAAAACCAAAAAATCTGGAAAAACGCAGATTTTGGGCGTATCTTTGGCATTATATTCAAATTCCTTCTTACACAACATTGTTACACCTAGCTTAGCTTCTGTACCAAATTTGAACACTTTCTGTTCATTTGTTATCGATAAATCTGAGAAAAACAAAAAACCGCTGGAAAACTTCATTTTGGGCGTATCTTTGGCATTATTGCAAATTCCTTCTAACACAACATTATTACACCCTAGCTGAGCTTCTGTACTAAATTTGAACAATTTCTGTTCATTTTTCTCGATAAATCTGAGAAAGCGCAAAAACGCTAGAAAAACGCTAATTTTGGGCGTACCTTTGACGTTATTACAAATTCGTCATTAGTCAGTCAGTCAGTGATTGAGTGCCATTTCGCTTTTATATATATATATATATATATATATATATATATATCTAATAATATATATATACTATACTAAATAATAATCAGTATCATCTGCTATCAAAGTAACGTGAACTCTATATGATGAACCTTGTGGAACACATGACCACCTCCAGTTTCGATTTGCGTAATGCTTTTGATATCGGAAACATTATCATTTATTCATAGCAAAACATCATTGAATTAAGTTCATTGTACCTGAGTTGGGTGGGGTACAAAGTACAACAACCTGACAACATCCGAAATAATAATGAGAGGATGCTCACCTGTGATTTGATTTTGGTTGCGGGAAGCTTCCTGTCTCCATGTGCTTTTCCGGTGGCGCTTCCTGTTCGAAAAACGTTTCTTTTTTATTTTCAGAAAGATTTTTGATACTGGGAACGTTTTGGCTACGGATGTGCCTCGATATCTGCAGAAAAGATTATACTTTTGTTGGGATTTTTAAGTTTCATTCAGATGGGTTTGTAAATTGAAATAATTTCTCATGAATAGAGATGTTTTCTTATATAAATTATGAGTATTTCCCCATCAATCCCCAAGTATTCCGCTATAGTGAGGTCGAAGAGATTGCACTTTTTGGAGGATTTTGAAGCTTTATTCAGATGAGTATGTAAATTGAAATAATTTCTCATGAAGTCATGAATGAGATGTTTTTCTATATAAGTTTTTAGATTATTTCCCTATCAATCCTCAAGTATTCCGCTATAGTGAAGTTTAATGGCAGTATTATAACTGGTGTCCTTGTCTATCATTCGACAAAGCAGAAAGGGCTATCCTTTTTCAGTTCCACAAAGTTGACTAGTGTCCACATTGGTTTTTAGCAATGTAGAAATATAATTAATCAACAAAATTTCTGATCTCAATCATGAAACTATAATATAATTATTATCATTGAAAGAAAATTTCCCTTGACGAATAAAACATCATTTATCATTTTTAAACAAGAATGAACGTTTAATATTACATCAAAATATAGACTACTGGTATTAGCAGTTTGTAAATTGAAATAATTTCTCATGAAGCCATCAATAGAGTATTTCACAATCAATTCCCAAGTATTTCAATTGAATGAGGTCGAAGTTAAAATGGTATCATATATTGAAGGCAGTGACAAGGCAGGGAATCGGCAACGCTGCTCTCCTATCTTTCTATACTGCTATTATAACGTGGAACTCACTCTAGTATTCGGAATTGAATCCATATATCCCAATCAACGCAAGTTTTATTCAGTGATTCTTTCATAAAATTAGGACTCTTAACTTTTGAAGGTTTCCATGAGTAAACGTTTTGTGTTGAATTAGTATAACCAGAGACAAATATCTTTACTGGATTAAATATTGTTTAGATATAATATTTTTTTTTAAATATGGGCTAGATTAAATATATTCTTTCTTTCGTATAACTCTCGTATAACAATTTTACATTATATCGATTTGTTTCTTCATAATAACAGAGAATAGATGATTGATTCAAGGAGGTGTATTTCAATGTACCATATCAATGAGAGTTAATGAAATTAATCATTGACCACACATTCTCTTGAAATTAATTTCATCTTGGAAAAACAAAATCTTAAATGCTTCAATAATTTGTTCTTAAATTAATCATTTTGTTCACTAAATTCAGCAAATTATTCAATTGGTGCTCACTCAAAATAGTTTGAGCCGCATATTTTATGTGGAATAGAATGCACATTCTCTTTCGATTAAAATCAAATACAACTCAGAAAAAATCCTTTTTTACTATTCCTCACCCTTTTAAACCTTTTCACCATCACAACCCGATCCTAATCATTATTTATTTTTCCTCCTTATCTCCTATAATCCTTCTTTTCAATTTGAAAAAAGGATAAAAATAAAATGAGATAATACAATGCAGGTAGGTACCTACCACGCTACAATATGACGCTCAAGCACAGGTGACTAAATAAGGATCTCGGGGAAGAGTGGAGAGAGAAAAAATTATCAGGTGAATGGAGGAAGAAAGAGAGAAGAGTAAAGTCTGACAACAAAGTCTGCGAATAAAGAACTGTAAATGCTTGTCAGAGTGTTCCTCACAATTCTCATTGTTAGAGTTTGATATTATTGTTGAATAGAGTTCTCTCGCAGTGTACCATTGGAATAATATATCCAAATATAATCTTGAAAGAAGGATGAATACATAAAAAAAGGTCATTGGACTGAGGGGTTAAGGTGGGACTTGAAAGGTACAGGTAGAGACTTGAGGTAGTAGGTCAATAAACGATGAGAAAAACTTGCCTAAGTGGATGATTAATGACTATAAATACTGATAAAGACCGTTGGTGGATGAAAAGTAGATAATACAACGAAACTGTAAATGGAAAGACGAAGATACAGTACCTATGTGTGACATGATTATTGCTTTTTTGGTAGTCTATACTGAGTGTGATTGATTAATTCCTAATTCTTATTGAACGAAAATCCAAATTAAATGCTGTAAATCACCCCGAGATTTCTGCTGGCCTACGATATTGCAACGTGTCTTAGCAGCAGATTCTGACGGTGAATTCAAAATGCGCTCATAGATAAAACATTCTTTACAAATTAGCGTAGGTTGAAAACGTTATTCAGAATTCAACGATCTCTAGTAATATCCTCTTACCTATTTGAGCCTATTCATGAATAACGCAACGTTTGCAATTCAACTAAAATGCTAACAGTTTGAAGTCAACCTTAACATGGGAGAGTAAACAATCTTGTGATGGAACTAAAAATAGAGAAAAAAAAAACAAATTTAATGCAAAAAACTCCAATCCTTACTTTTCTCCAGTTCCCATACTGTATTTACATTCACCTACAGGTACAGATACTCAACATTTTTTCACATTAATCCTTTCTTTATTCTAACTCTTCAGTACCAGCCACTTTTTACATTCTTTCATCTCTCAATGTGATATCTCAGGTATACACCCCCAGCACCAAAACAGTTCATCCTCTTCAGAAAATAATGTAGAGCACCCAAGAAAACCTAAATAAGCTGGGCAGGTTGTACCTTCCCCACAGGTGGTAAAGAGCAATGAAAAGGAATTGGAGTTTGTCAATCCGTAGTCTATTGAAATAGAACATGAAAGGAGATTGAAAGATTTTCAAGCTTGTCAATGGGAATTTAGTTTTTTCTGACAAGGCGGCAACTGAAAGCGCCCCAGAAATAAGAATAGAGTAGGTACTTTGGGGTAGGGGCAAAGAGAAACACGGACAAAAAATTTGGTGTGGTACACTCACACACTTTCCTGCTCATTGAACTGTAAGCCTCATTCTCAAACGAGAATAATTTAGGGGAATAACATAATGACGATGGCGGTAACATATTTGAAACTACGATCAGACTACTGTATATGTGTTATATAATTGTTTTCAGAGTTTTTTTTCCTTTGTGTAAATTGTGAAATTCGATGATTTTTTTCTAAAGTCGTCAAAACAGCTGATCTACAAATGAAATATCTCGACTATGTGTTCTTTTTTAAACTGCTATACCTACATACCTCATGCACGAGAAGGAGGTTACAAAGTCCATTTCTCAAGGATGGGGTGGATCCCCATTAGTTCCCAGGAAGGAGACTCATGCCAGTGATAGAGTTGATAAATAGCTATACAGAGTAGGAATTTGAAAAAATCGGTTAGTCATTTTTGAGAGAAATCGTGGGAAATGTGAAAAACTTGGTTTTTAGTAATCATCCGCCATTTTTCTCAAGAATATTACGAGCTCCTACAATTTTCCCAGAAATGAGACTCATGTCAGTGATAGGGCTCATAAATAGCTATCCATGGTATAAATTTGAAGAAAATCGTAGAGCCGCGTTTTTGAGAAAATCGTGAAAAACATGGATTTTTAGTAATCATCGCCATTTTTCAAGAATATTACGGAGAGCTCCTGCAATTTTCCCAAAATGAGACTCATGTCAGTTGATAGGGCTTATAAATAGGGCTTATAATCGTTAAAGCCGTTTTTGAGAAAATCGTGAAAAACATGGATTTTTAGTAATCATCCGCCTTTTTCTCAAGAATATTACGGAGCTCCTGCAATTTCCCAGAAATGAGACTCATGTCATTTGATAGGGCTTATAAATAGGGCTTATAATCGTTAAAGCCGTTTTTGAGAGAATCGGAAAAACATGGATTTTTAGTAATCATCCGCCATTTTTCTCAAGAATATTACGGAGCTCCTGCATTTTTCCCAGAAATGGGACTCATGTCAGTTGATAAAGCTTATCTAGGGCATAATTTGAAGAAAATCATTAGAGCCGTTTTCGAGAAAACCGTGAAAAACATGGTTTTTTAGTCATTATTCCCAATTTTGTCCGCCATCTTGAATTTAATTTTATTGAATTTCTTGTTGTCGGATCCTCATGGTATAAGGACCTTAAGTTTGAAAACGGATTGAATCCAACTTCATTCTTTCAAACAGGAAGGTGGTCATGTGATACTGATTTCGATACAGAATTTCAAAGAAAATGAATGGCGGAACCCGCACATCTAAAACCGTTTCAATGATCCAACATTCATTTCATTTCAATGATTCAATTCATTTCAATCGGGTAATTAGGAATGGAGTTATCGTGTTCACAGAGTCCTTTCTCCTTGTCCTTCATTCTTTTCTACCTTTTACTTTTCTCTTCTCCTTTTTTACTTCTCATCCGTTTCATTTTCGTTCTTAGTCGCCCTGTTTACACCCCACACAGGGTAGCCTATAGGGAACACATATTAGAAATTAGGAAAAAATATTGTATTTGCTTTTGGAATGCATTTGATTGTTTATTATTTTTTGAATAAAGAATAAAGAATAAGGAGGACAGAAAACAGATAATACAGTGGTAAGAAGAGAAATAAAAAGGTTGGGAAGACAGCAAGTCTAGGAGAAGCAAATATAAAAAAAGAGTCTAAGATGAAGATGAAAACATTTGAATAGAATGGGGACCCAAGAGAGCACCTTATCTATTCAGAATTTGAAAGAGCGATGTCTACTGGTTTACGAGATGCATTCAGGTGTATCATGAATAAAGCAAAATCACAGACCTCTAGACCCATATAACCATTCCCGAAAGAGGAAAGAAAGTGGGACCAAAACCTCTTTATTATGCTCTACAATGTTATTCTTAATTTAGTACCTCAACAGAATGGCGGGGAGAGGAGATCTTTCAGACACATTCGATTAAACATTCCTCTTTCTTCTTCCTTGCTTCTTCTTCTTCTTCTTCTTCTTCTTCTTCTTCTTCTTTTTCTTCTTCTTCTTCTTCTGTGGAAAGCCTTGAAGTGTTAAAACCAAGAGTTCAGTACAAAAAAGTATATGGAAATGGTACAGTACTTTATGTAAAAATATGAGTACAGTATAGAAACTCAAAAAACAACAATAAAGATAAAAAACAAGAACACATTTAGAGAGTATAAAAAGTTAAAAAAGGAATACTAGTAGTTCTGCGAACAGTAGGACCTCGCTCATGAATACAACTTCAATCTAATGAGAAGGGCAAGTACAGTAAGTACAGTATATTGTGAAGATTTAGCCCTGTGATTGTCATCTATTATTTCTCTATTGAAAGTGCCAGAGACACGGTTTCCAGGGACACCGGATATCAAGGAATCCTAGGATTCTGTACCTTTATATCAAATACATACCTTTTAAATGAAAAGACTAAAAAATTGTCAAAAAACCACGGATTTATTGATACTCGAAAGACGGTTTCGGTCATTATCAGAGTTTATCAGAGATTGACAATGGAGTAATTACCGAAACCGGTATTTCTAAGTATCAATAAATCTGTATTTTTGACAATTTCTTGGTTTTTTAATTGAATGTTAATAATTACCACAATATCAAACTTCAACTACACAAAAGGAAAAAAAAAAAAAATTCCTTTATACCTTACTCTACAAATTTTTCTCTACAACTGCGTATTGGACTCCAATACAATAAAGATTTTTTTTAATAATTTATACAATTAATTGTAAATCAGTTTAATAATAATAAGATGATCAATTCTATCTAATCATAATAGTTTATTTTATAATGATATATTATTAGAATAAGATAAAACAATATTAGTATTATCTGGCAGGAAAGAGAATTGAACCTGGTCCACAGTGTGATAGACCACGGTCTAACCGACGACCACCACAGACTCGTAACAATAGAGGCGAAAAAGTATGGGAATGAATTGCTGTATCTTCAAAGACACATTCTTTCTGGATTGAGGTTAGTTCGCGGTTTTTTTAATATACAAAAAAACAGAGGTTTATCAAAAATCGTTACACATACGTTTTTGCGCCTTGTTTCAAAGAACTTGCATACCAAATTTCATACAATCGGACAATAACTGCGACTGTACCAAACAAACAAAACAGACAAAAGCCAATCGAGTCGAAACTAAGACACTCAACTTCGCTTCGGTCAATAAAGGAAGTTCAAATGGATGAAATAAATGAAAGTATCGAGCCAGTGAGCGTTACACTAAACCATTGATGAGATACATCCTAGAGTGTATTTATTTATTTTACTTTCAAGAAGTTAGAACTAAGTCTTTTAAATATAATTTTGTTCTAGTATTGA
>NW_024093255.1:0-12799 GCF_014356525.2 Nilaparvata lugens | reverse complement strand
ACTGTCAGAGTATCGGTTTGTCGATAGCTACCGCGAGAATGCTCAGCGAGCGTAAACGTTTCTTTTCCGCTAACGCCTTGATTTCCTGAAGCCTGAATCACTGCTGATCGGCCGTGCATCTTTGCACTGGATATAGGAGGTAGTTTTTTCTCATTCAGTTTTCCTTCATCATCTAGATACTCATATGGAAAACACCTTTACAAGTTACCAAATCTAAATTCATTTGAGGAAAAGTTTTTCTATGTGATGAAATTCTCCTTTTGGGAGATTTTTTACTAACTTATCAAGTGAAGTATTCATAAATTTCAGAGTATCATAAATCTCATTGATAGTTTACTTGATGTATGTTTTGTGAAAGAGATTGTATTTCTCACTCGAATTGGGGATAATATTAATGTTTATGCTCATCTATCCCTAATTCACATATTTATTATATGATTATCATAATTTGCTCCATTGTGTAAATATACTGGGATATATTTTCGATTTTGTCTAAGCAAATTACATCTATTGCTTAAAGCTGCTCTAGATTTTCCTGTAATATGACAGTGATCACACTTACTGCTTTAGTCATCATTGGTAAACTGACCATCACACATTTCACAACATTTTTTTTTCTAAATTGAGCAAGTCTTTTTTAATGAAAGTCATAACCCTTAAACGCTCCATGTTACCATATGGTAACAGGCAACATGCACACATTGGGTATTTTTCTAATTTTGTAGAATTGCTGTGGTACACTGTGATCATTCGTAAGGAGGGGGAGATTGTAGAAACGATTTCCAGTCACTAGGTCGGGCCATTTTCTTTGTTCAGTGTTGATCTATCTATGGACGTTTGAAAATCTTCATTGAGGTTATGTCTGACAATGCACAGGTAAGTTTCATTTATATATTTTTTTTTTATTTAAATTCATTTATTTGCCATAAAATAATACAGATTGATAAAATAAATATTTCAACTTAGAAAATGGCACTACTGGCAAAGAAAACTTGTGCATCGCAGTGAGTTTGAGCAACTAGTACAGCAAACATGTCAATAGAAAAAAGAGCTAATTCAAACCACTAGAATAAATAAAACTATGGAACCAGGTCACATCTCAATACTACAAACGATAAGACAAAGTAACAAAATCATAGCTTGATAGACAACTTTCAGATAGTACAGGGGGAAATATTTGAATAAAACATGATAATAAGAGTTTGATGAAAGCCTAGAGTTGAAATAGTTTGACTACAACATTTTCGGTCTTGATCCAGTTCTCAATTTTTTGTTTTAAGTGCTTTAGAGGGTTTTATTTTTATAAAATGTTCTGAAATAATATTTATTAGTTCATTTACTATGTAGTTGCATTGTCTTCTGCATATAGTTAAGTCAGTTCGAGGAACAATAATCTGTTTGCAGATCTGAAAATATAATTAGTTTGATGCAGTGTAAAGATATCTGTATGATTGCTGATATATTTAATTAGATTTCTATATATAGCTGTCTGACTGTCTCTACTTCTCTACTCCAAATTCCAGAAAAGTTGGTGACTAGGGTATCGTCTGGGCACTCCCAAGGCTGCCTTGAGAATACCCTTTTGAATAACATTCAATTTTTTAAAATGTGCATTGAAAGCGCCACCCCACACCCTAATTCCATACTGGAAGACTGACTGAGCATATGCTAGATATACCATTCTACTTAGACCTTTGTCTTTGAGTAAGCTCAATTATAAATTTTGTGGATCATAAGTTTCATTCTGCTACACATACTATTTATATGCTCATTCCATCTTAAATGAGGTCCAGAGTGACACCTAAATACTTGTTTTGGTCACGTTTTCTAAAACGGGACAAGGGCAAGGCAGTTGATTACGATCGCTACCGTTCTTGCCATACAGGCAATTTCCATTGTGTACTCTTACTGCATTTAATTGAAGTGTGATATCATCGGGTTGAGTTCTTGAGTTTGGTGAAAAAGTCATATAAACGCTCTTCGAGTAATCCAGTGTCAACGCATTTCTAACAAGCCACACTCTCACACCAGCTAGTCCGATGTTGGTTAAGGATATCACGTTGTCCCATGAAGTCCCCGTAAAAACCAATGCAATATCATCAGCATACAACAAAACTCTACATCCCTTGATAGGGAGACTTAATAGATCATTTATATAAACTAAAAATAAAATCGGAGAAAGAACTGTACCCTGGGGTAAGCCAAATCCTGTTAAAGTTACTTTGCTCTCTTTTCCATTCAGAGTTATAATTTGTATTCTGTTCCCCAAATAACCAGCAATGAGCTTCAAGACCGGACCACGAAATCCATATTTTTCAAGTTTTTCAAGCAGGTTGATGTGTGGGACAGTATCAAATGCTTTGGCTAAGTCCAGAAATACAGCCAAAGATTTTTTGTTTGTGTTGAAATTAGATGTTATTTCTTTTACAAGTTCAGTCATGGCATTCTCAGTACTCTTATTTTCTTGGAAGGCATATTGATACTGGTTTATTGAATTGAACTTTTTTAAATCTGAGACCCGTTCTTTTTATTCTTTTCTTCAAAACTTTGGATAATCACTTATGAGACTTATTGGACGATAATTGCCTGGATTCTTTTGTCCCCAATTTATGCAATGGGATTATGTTTTGAAATTTAAAGTGACTTGGGAATGTCCGTTTCCATACATCTATTGAAAATTAATGTTAGGGGCTGAGCTATGCAAGTTGCTATTCTTTTTAAACAAAAACTACTTAAATTATCGAACCCAGAGGATATTAAATATAAAATATAAACCCAAATTATACCTCCATTGTAATCAATTTATTGTTCTTATGTGATTAATTATTGCAAATAAAGGATCAAAGAAGTGGAAAAAATTCCTGGCTTGATTGCTCAATTCTATCAATATTATAAGCATTTATATTTGGATGCTACCATATGGTTACACGGGCGTTTACCATATCAATTCAATAACAAAGCAAAATCACTTACAACTGTTACAATATTATTGTATCACAATTTTGGATTATGTAATCAAAATATATGCTTTGTGTTTCAAGTTGTATATTATTATGGACATTTTATTTTATGAAATGATTCTTACAATAGGTATTTCCTATTATAGCTGAGTACCTCAATGAATGAATTCCAATAGAAAATTGTCGAATTCTTTTTATTTGATAAATGGGTTACTAATATCATGAAAAGTGATCTTTGTTTTTCTGTTATGTTTTCAGGCCACTGACACTGGCAGAAATCATCGATGAGCTAGAGTCAGATGAATATCACGGAGAAGCAGTCAGCAGCATCTTCATTGAGCCACCAGATGCTGCTGGATTATCAGATGAGGACTCTGCAAATGAGGATGAAGGCGAGCTTATCGACAATCTTAGCAGCAGACAGCTGGCAGCTAATGCTGAGATTGTATTCACGAATGATGAGAGGGATGGATATGATGTGGACTCATCTTGCATGACCTCCGATCCAGCCAAGGATGACTCAGCATCATCATCTACTAGTAAACGAAAGAAAACACATAGTAGAAGAGAACCGAATTCTCTTCCATCTCGGGTGTGGACTAAAAACTCTGTTTTCTCTGTTCCTTTCGATCAAACTTTTCCGGAAAGTGATTTTTCAAAATACTCTGATTTTTCTCCTGTAGAGATTTTTGAACTTTTTCTGATGCAGAACTTTTTCATATTATGTTTGAGGAAATAAAAAAAAAGCTGCATTCAAGAATATTGCAGACCCAAATATCACCGTTGATGAACTGAAGTGTTTTCTAGGGATACTCACAATTTCGGGTTACAACTCCTTACCAGGTGTGAGATATTATTGGGAGTCAGCAGAGGATACAAGGAACCAGCTTATTCACAATTCTATGAGATGAAACCGATTTATTCAAATATTGAATCTCCTCCATTTTGCAGATAACAATTAAATCAACCCATCTGACAAACTATAGAAGCTGAGACCCTTCATTGAAAAGCTGCGTAGAGTCTTTGAAGACAATTTTGTTCCTCTGCAACAACTAGCTTATGATGAATCTATGATAGCATATTTTGGCCGGCATTCCTGCAAACAATTTATTAGAGGAAAACCGATACGGTTTGGATACAAAGTGTGGTGCTTGAATACTTTCAATGGCTATCTAGTGGACTTTGAAGTTTATCAAGGCAAGTCTGTTCATTCAGATGATGACTCATATGATAAGGACTTTGGAAAAGCTGCTGCGCCAATGGTGAGGATGCTAAATGAGTTGGGCCCTAGAAAAGACCTTCCTTACCATTTATACTTTGATAATTAATTCACTGGTGTTGACCTATTGGTTCATTTGAGAGAAAATCATTATCAAGGAACTGGTACAATTCGAATGAACCGTGTACCCAAAGATTGCAACATAATTTCCATGAAAGACATCAAGTCAAAGGAGAGAGGATTTTATGAATATAGTGTTAGTAATGATAATATACTCATTGCTCCTTGGCAGGATAATGCACCAGTAACTGTTGCATCTACTATACATGGAATCAATCCTATTGTCAATGTGAACAGATATTCAATAAGAGAAAAGAAAACTGTTTTAGTAAAGCGCCCATATCTAATAAGTGAGTATAATAAGTTTATGGGAGGCACTGATCTGATGGATGAAAATATCAATCGCTACAGGGTCAGTGTCCGCAGCAAGAAGATGGTGGTCAATATTTCCTGGTGTTTTGATGTATGCTATCAGAATGCTGGCATCTCTATAATATGTCCCATCCGCAAAAAATGTCTCAGCTGGAATTCAAAAGGAATGTGGCAGTGTTTTATTTGGAAACATTTGGAATTCACCTCAAGTTGGTGGAAGAAGAAGCATGCCATCCACAGCAGCACCTGCATTGAGGATCTTCGGTATGATAGACTGGATCATTTCATCATCCAGAATGAGAGTAATAAAAGAAGAAGATGTGCGGGACCCAATTGCACTGGAATGTCCAGTTCATACTGGATGTCAGAAGTGCAATGTAGGACTTTGCATTCCATGTTTTATGGAATATCACACAAAAAAATGACATTTCTTCTACAGTACTCATATAAAAAAATTGAATTTTTCACATATTTATACATATCAATAAACATATGATATCATTTACAAACATATTTTGATGTACATTGATAGAAATAAAGAACATAATTGATTATTACTAATTTTTATCATTTGATATGGTATTCGCCCCGTGTTACCATATGGTAACGTGACATTTTCTCAAATAATTTATGAAATGAGTGGGAAAATTTTTTTTTTAATTTTCTGGTTGTTTTTAAGAGTAGTTTTATTGTCTAACATAGGAAAAAGTGAAAAAAAAAAGATTTGAAAAAAACTTGGGCGTTTAAGGGTTAATATCTTCTTTTAACAGTTTTCCAATTGTATTTGTCAAATTAGTAATATATTGCATTAAATTATTGACAACATTTTCTCCTCTATATAGGTAAGGTTCACTAGGAAGTTTTGATTTTTATTTTTCAGGAATCTCTTCATCAATAACTAGATAGCTACTACAAAAACTATATGGTTGAGTTTTATTACTGAAACTTTTTGAGCTTGATGGGGTACAAGATGAATATGGAACTAATAAATATCAAAATCAGCATATAGTACTATTGGCACTCTAAACTTATTCTGATAATTCTTGAATTTAAGTATTGGATCAATATTATCACAAATATTTTCTTAGGCATTATAACTTTTGTTATTTTTTTCTTCGAACATAATCTTTGGTGGGTTTTGAATTTTTCTCCACTCTTGCATCAAAGTATGAGAAACACTTTTACAAATTGTATTTTATTTTCACACGTTGTCAATTGACTTCTAATGAGTCTTGATAAATTTTTTAATAACAATAATGATATTTCCCATTCTCTTGCAATATTAATAAATCAAAATGCTTTCTCTTCTCATAACCATATTTTCAATGGGAATATTTCATATTTTTCATCTAGAGAGTGAACGTTTATTGATATGGACTTGTTGTTCTTATCAAAAACTTTTATATCTTTGATTGGTGTGGGAAATGAGATTCCTTTGTAATTGAATTTTGATATTAGATTTCTATGATGATATGATATTATTTCAGGACGGATCTGAACATAATCAGAAAGAATAGCCCACATAAAACATTTATTATCAATATTCTTGCAGTTGATTATAGCCCTCTCATTTTGTATTTTTTTTAGGAAGTGGAATATAAGATCTACCTCTAAGAGGTTTGTATTATTTGTTCACTCTTATAAGAACACCATCAATTTTCGAAAGTGTCAATCCTGATTGATATCCTTCATATATAGATTCTTCATGACAAATTTTCTCCAACACATACTGTAATACATTCTCTAAATTTGATGATTTTACAAAAAATAAAATGAAGAAAAGTGATGTAATAATATTATGTTTGAATACGTTTTCCTATCTGATGGATACAGAACAAATCAATTCTGCATATTGCCATTGAATGCATTAATTTTGCGTGATTCTTTTACAACATTAGATTTTTCAGATAATTCTTTCAAAAATATTTTCAATCCATCATTAATTTTTATAACTTTTTCATCATCCTTGTTCTTCGAAATAATCTATCAAATAATTGCTCTATCAAATAATTATGTGAAACTTTCCATTATTACCTTGGAAAAAGTGCATTGAAGATTGCATGACAAACTGCACTATAGTAATGGGTCTTACAAAAGTCTCGTAAATAATAATGTTGTTCAGTGAAAAAGTGCATTCAAAGTTGCATAACAAACTGCACTATAATTATAATGGGTCTTCTATTTGCACGACTTACGTAACAGCTCGTTTATGTTGAACAGCTGAATGATTGCATGCTATTCTTGACACATACTTATTTCAAACGGTACAAGGTTCATTCTTGTTGTTCATTCAAGTGAGTTGAACCTACTTTCAAAAAATGCCAGCTTCTTTCTATTTGCTGTTTCAAGTGGATTGATGTTCTAGAACTTACCT
Source organism: Nilaparvata lugens (assembly GCF_014356525.2). Lineage (NCBI taxonomy): Eukaryota > Metazoa > Arthropoda > Insecta > Hemiptera > Delphacidae > Nilaparvata > Nilaparvata lugens. The sequence continues at coordinate 5,814 of NW_024093255.1, read as the reverse complement.
TGAAGTACTGGTGAATTGATAGTTCAACTGATTTGATAGTACTCCTGAGTTGATCCATCAACTGAGTTGATCCATCAACTGAGTTGATGTTTTTCAACCATCCTTTTCATACTACTGACCTATTTTTGGTGGGCGATAACAGATATCAATGAGTAATTTATCAGTACTAGATAAGGATAGTTCAAGTAGCATGAACTCTGGTCTGGAACAATACTCTTGTTTAGATGTGATTAAAACTTTTGTTTTTATACCATCTTTCACATAAATTGCTACACCCCCACAAGCTTCATTTAATCTATCATTCCGGAAAAGATTATATCCATGCAATGCAACAAAATTTGATGAAATACTAGGCTTCAAAAATGGTTTGGAAATTCTGATTATATTGAAGTCCTCAAAACGGAAGATTGCTCTGAGTTCATCAATGTGGCAACTGAGGGATTGTATGTTGAGGTGAGCAGCCTTGAAAAGTTTTTTGAAAGAGTGGAGCTTATTTGCTAGGAACATACCTGCATCATTATTACTATTATTGAAATAATCATACCTACTTGAGGGCGAGTGAGCTGACATGTCAGTGAGAGGCATCTTGGAAGCAGCAGATCAATCGTGAACCAACCTCAGAACGACACATGATGGGGAAAATGGGAATGAAACTGATAGAACTTAACCTAAATGAAAAAGTCTCTTGATTCGAGTGCATTCAGCATGCCTTGATAGAGCGAGTAGGTATCCAGTAGTGGAAGAATTGAGTCTGTGTGGAGGTAGAGCGAGAAGGTATCCAGTAGTGAAAGATCAAGTCAAAGTGGAGATTGTGCGAGTAGGAATCCAGTAGTGGAAAGATCGAGTCCAAGTGGAGACAGAGAGAGATGAAATCCAGTGGTGGAAAATTGAGTCCAATTAGAGATAGAGAGAGATGGAATCCGGTAGTGGAAGATCGTGTTCAAGGTGGAGATAGAGCGAATTGGATCCATTAAAAACTGCAAAAGAGAAGAAAAAGCCAGCAGAAAAACAAAAAATCTTTGAAGAAAGTTATCAATTGAGAAAAGATAAATAATACAACTGATAATGAATAATATTTGCATAAAATGAAAGAGGAATAGTAATGATTTGATGTGAGAAAGAATCGAATATAAATATGGATATTAGTGGAAAGTAATCAGATAGAAAGAAAATGGTAGAAAGAGAAATAGAGATAGAAAGAGAAATAAACATTTGAACATGCTGGATAGCTAGTGGGAAAATCACAGGGAAATAGATAATAATAGGGAAGAAGAGAAAGAAAGAAGGAATGTGCATAATTGAGAAGAGCTTATGAAACTGAACTATAGAATAAGAAACAGAACATCGTATTGTGATCTTGGATTAATCAAGGAAAGAAGAAGAAGAAGAAGAAGAAGAAGAAGAAAAGAAAAAGAAAGGGAAGGAGAAGAAGAAAAGGAAGAAGACGAAGAAGAATAGAAAAGAATAATAATCATCATTGCAAAAGTCACAAGTCACAAAAATCACATTGCAAAATTACAACAATATTCTAGTATTCATAATAACTAAAAGATTAAGAAGAGAAATGAGAAAGAAAAATAAGAAGTAGAGGAGACACTTGAGAAAGAGCTAGATTATTTTAGAAATTTCACAACTTGAGCATGAATGAGTCTTTCTAGCACTTTGGACAATGCAGGTAAAATACTGATTGGTCTAAAATCCTCAACTTTATTGGGTGATGGAACTTTATTTAGAGGGCAAACCAGAGCAAACTTCCAGTTTTCAGGGAAAATGCCTTCTCCAAGTGACTTGTTGAAAATGTATGTAATGGTTGGTAAAACAGCAAATAACATCTTCTTGATAAATTTAATAGGAATTTTTTCTACACCCATAGCATTACTATGAATACGTTGAATTGCTCTGAAATGTCTTTTTAAATTTTCTATGTGCTTTGTCTCTACGTCCCATCATCTTAAGTATGTCTTCAGTCATCCACGGTACTCGTCGTTTTCTATTAATCCTCCTTGTCACATAAGGTGCATGTTTGTCATACAAAGTCAAAGTCCAATTCTCGAAAGTCTTGACCATGTCATCAACTGAGGGTAATGCTTCATTTGATGCCATGGAGTCTGAGCCACATCAGTCAGGAAGGCGGCTTCATCAAAGTTTTGAAGTCTCTATAAGTGATAATTTTCTGTTCTGGCTTGGGTATCTTATGGAAAGTACACAGTAGATCAAATCATGTCTAGAAATAGCTGGGACTGAGATTTGGCCTGCTTGAACAACCTCATTGGATCACTAACAATGAGAAGGTCAATGAGTGTGTCTGATTCATTAGTATGATGAGTTGGATCGAGAGGTAAAATAGTCATGTTTAGGCATTGGAAAATTGTAGTCAGTTGAAAGTAGTCAAAGTTACGATTGTCATGTTCAAGTCGGTGTTCATATCCCCCATAACTAGTATACGGTTATAACAAGGCATAAGAGAAAGCAAGGCACTTTCGAAATCTGTGAAATGACCTATTTTTGGTGGGCGATAACAGATACCAACGAGTAATTTATCAGTACTAGATAAGGATAATTCAAGTAGCATAAACTCTGGTCTGGAACAATACTCTTGTTTAGATGTGATTAAAACTTTTGTTTTGATACCATCTTTCACATAAATTGCTACACCCCCACAAGCTTTATTTAATCTATCATTCCGGAAAGATTATATCCAGGCAATGCAACAAAATTTGATGAAATACTAGGCTTCAAAAATGATTCGGAAATTCCGATTATATTGAAGTCCTGAAAACGGAAGATTGCTCTGAGTTCATCAATGTGGCAACTGAGGGATTGTACGTTAAGGTGAGCAGCCTTGAAAAGTTTTTTGAAAGAGTGGAGCTTATTTGCTAGAAACATACCTGCGTCATTATGACTATTATTGAAATAATCATACCTACTTGAGGGCGAGCGAGCTGACGTGTCAGTGAGAGGCATCATGGAAGCAGCAGACCAATCGTGAACCGACCTCAGAACAACACATGACGGGGGAAATGGGGATGAAACTGATAAAACTTAACCTAAATGAAAAAGTCTCTTGTTCGAGTGCATTCAGTATGCCTTGACAGTTCGGCTCCCTTCACTATTTGAAGCACTAGTTCAAAATCCACTAAACACAATAAAATGTAGATGTGTGGAGTTTCAGTGATGAATAATCCTAATGGTGAATAAGATGAAGATTGGGAAGAACTGTAAGTGGAGATACCAGGTGGTAGGTATCCAGTAGAAGAATCGGGTCCAAGTGAGGTAGAGCGAGAAGGAATCCAGTAGTGGAAGATCGAGTCCAAGTGGAGACAGAGAGAGATGGAATCCAGTGGTGGAAAATCGAGTCCAGTGGAGATAGAGAGAGATGAAATCCAGTAGTGGAAGATCGTGTTCATGGTGGAGATAGAGCAAAATGGGATCCAGTAACAACTGAAAAAGAGAAGAAGAAGCCAGCAGAAAAACGAAGAATCTTTGAAAAGTTATCATAAGGAAAGATACATAATACAACTGATAATGAATAATATTCGCATAAAATTGAAGAGGAATAGTATGATTTAATGTGGGAAAGAATCGAATATTATATGGATAAATATATGGATATTATAATATAATAATGGATATTAGTAGAAGGTAATCAGATAGAAAGAGAAAAGGTAGAAAGATAAATAGATATAGAAAGAGAAATAAACATTTGAACATGCTGGATAGCAAGGGAAAAATCACAGGGAAAATATGATAATAATAGGGAAGAAAAGAAGAGAAGAAGGAATGTGCACAAATTGGGAAGAACTTATGAAACTGAACTATAGAATAAGAAATAGAACATCGCATTGTGAGCTTGAATTAATCAAGGAGAAAAGAAAAGAAGAAAAGAAAAACAAGAGAAGAAAGAAGAAGAAGAAAAGAAGAAGAAGAAGAAGAAGAAGAAGAAGAATGAGGACGAAGAAGAAGAAGAAGAGAAGAAGAAGAAAAGAGAAAGAAGAGAGAAGAAGAGAAGAAGAAGAAGAAGAAGAAGAAGAAGAAGAAGAAGAAAAGAAGAAGAAGAAGAAGAAGAAGAAGAAGAAAAGAAGAAGAAGAAGAAGAAGAAGAAGGAGAAGAAGAAAAGAAGAAGAAGAGAAAGAAGACGAAGCAGAAGAAGAAGAAAAGGAGAAAAGAAGAAGAGAAGAAGAAGAAGAAGAAGAAGAATAGAGAGAAGAAAACGAAGAAGAAGAGAAGAAGAATAGGAAGAATAATAATCCTCAGCAAACAACAATATTCAAGTAATCATTATAAATATAAGATCAAGAAGAGAACGAGAAGAAAAAATAAGAAATAGGAGCGATAGAGCAAGTGCTGGATATTTAAGATGAGTTTTGAATAGTATTGAACGGTGCGTGTGAAAAATATTATATAGTATTAGAGTATATTGACTATACGAAGAAGAAGAAGAAAAGGAAGAAGAAGAAGAAGAAGAAGAAGAAGAAGAAGAGAAGAAGAAGAAGACGAAGAAAAGGAGAAGAAGAATAGAAAGAATAATAATCATCATCGCAAACAACAATATTCAAGTAATCATTATAATATAAGATCAAGAAGAGAAACGAGAAGAAAAATAAGAAGTAGAGGAGACGATAGAGAAAGTGCTAGATTATTTAGATGAGTTTTGAATAGTATTGAACGGTGAGTATGAAAAATATTATATAGTATTAGAAGTATAATTGACTATTGGGAGTTGCAATAACGATAAAAGTAGTAATTGAGAACTGTAATAGTTTAGTGATGAATGTCTAAGATAACTTAAATGAAACACAGCCCCTATATAAGCATATGAACAGACTACCCACCCCTCTGTTCTATCAATAATTCTTCACACATTAGCTTCTATTGTTCAAGCTGTGGCAAAGTAGAAGATACCATTATATCGGAGATTACTATCTTTACCTATAGATTACATCCATATCTATAATGTATGTTAATGATCCAATTTATTTGAAATTGAGCATTTCGAAATTATTAATTATGGAATAATTTTGGTAAGAGATGTAATAATTATTAGTAAGAATAGAGATAATGATTCTCTAAGTACCCTCTGGATATGGTAGTTGATGCATTGAACGTAGTTTTGGGAATTAATATCAAGATAAATTATTAATCGTATTAACAATGTTGATCTCCTTAGTTTGAAATAATTGCCTCATATATAATCATGAATAGCAGTGGAAAGATTCATTTATAGACAGAAGCCAGCTCATGAAAAATGCCAAGGTATATCTACTGTGAAATGTATTATAGACTTTCCTATTATTGTAGTAAGGGCACCTTAGTCATCGAATCCTGAAATGATATAATTTACCTTTTTTTTTTGAAGGTCGGTCATCCTCTCGACTGTGTGACCCTCTGGATCCTCCCTCACCGATTGAGATCTTGATCCTCCCGTCCGATGACCAGACATTCCTATGCCCATGACGGTCGGGCCGCAGCATTGAGGATCTTGAGATGCTCCGCCGTCAATCCTCGCGAATGGTGACGCCGGAACCCTTCAGCTTCCTCTTAGCATCAGATCATCTTCCTGGTCCGTAGCTGCAGAGTCGTACTATGATGGGTCGGTCCTTGGGTGAGCTTGCCCTTGTTGAGGTGGTTGACCGCCTTCCAACGCGATGCGAGCGGTTGACATCCGCCAGAGTCACGGGCACGTTCAGCTTCTTGTTGAAGACATCAAGCGCCAGCAGGTCCGTGTCTTCTTTGTCACTCTCCGGGATCCCAAAATAAGTATTGAATGTCGGCGCCCGTATTGCTCGGGTCGTCAACCTTTAGGTGACAAGACAC
>NW_024093254.1:0-13023 GCF_014356525.2 Nilaparvata lugens | reverse complement strand
CTGGAGTTGTGAGACTTGTGTTTTTTTATTATTATCTCCAAACCTGGTCAACGCCATCACCAACTGCTCTCTTTTAACATCACTCATCACCACCTCTTATTTTTCTCCCTGTCTACGCCTTCGAGTCCTCTCAACTACCACTTTTTTTTTTAAAAAAAAAGAGGAGAAAATGCCGTCGTTCCGGGCCTGCTTTACAGATCAGGTGCTGCGGGAAATGGAGCGGCTGTCGGTGACAGAGAAGGCGAGGTTCACGCCTTTCAGGCGTTGCGCACCCGACACGCGAACCGAACCCCTGAAGGACTTCGGGAGGTGTTGAGGAACCTAAAGAGAGACACTCTCCTCGGTTTCCTCTGATACGGGGGGAGGTATTGCCCTGGCAGTGGTGAACAGGAAAGAGGCTACTACCACCATCTTAGACCCCGGCCACAAGACATCGGCAGACGATCATGAAGCCATCCATGCCATCATGGCTAAATATTGCCAGGTGAAGAGAATGCGCTGCGTCACCAGATGGGAGGTGCAGGTTTTCCAACACAACCGGGAAGGCCTCACCCGTGGCAATCGGAGCGTATTATAGGTCAACAGCTACTCCGGCTCCTCCAGCAGCGGACTCCGCCGGTGGATAGCATGGTAGAGGCTGCCTCCAGGGAGCTGTTCGAGGAGTTCCCAGCTCTGCGGACGAGCCGCGACCGCAACATTGTAGTCACGGTGACTCAGCCTGCTCACCAACCTCTTCTTAGTCCAGTTCGTGTCGACACTCCACTGCCATCGTCCTCTACAGTCGCTGATACCCCTATGGAGGTCCCGGAGGTCCCCACGGAGGATGAGGACACCTTACTCGAGGGAGGAGGCGGGGGCTTCTCAATCTCACCCGCATACGGGACCTCTGAGGAGGCTGTCCGCCCCGCGACCCCTCCTTCTGCCGTAACGACAACTGCGACCCCGACTGCCCCTACCCCCGTTTGGGTACGAGAAAGAGGACTTACTGAGGCTTGGGGAGCAGCCTCCACCGAACCCCGCGAACTTCCAGGGGGTCCCAGCTGTTTCCCGGTTATCAGCAGCCAGCCATCGTCACCTCCCCGTCCCGCCGCTGCCGTCCACCCGGCCGAATCCGAGGTCTTCGAACTCTCCTCGGAGGAAGAAGAGGAAGACTCATCATTGCCGCCGGCAGTTCGCCTGTCTACCACCGACTGCGGACGAGGCCTCGCCCTAATCACCATTGGGGATCGGCCTACGGTGAGGAAGGTCACCCACCAATCCTTCCGCCCCGGAAGGCGCCCTCGCGCCGGCCGTCCGAGGATCCGAGTGCGCCTCCCGGACGGTCAACGGGCTTGGGTCAAGCCGTAGGTGAGTAGTCACGGACCGTAGGCAGTGTGAAAACACGGCCGGGCAGTGCGAAAGCACGGCGTTCCTTTTGCAGTGCGCAAGCACCGCGTCCTTATTTTTGCAGTGCGAGAGCACGGCGACTCATTGCAGTGCGGAAGCACGGCGTTTCCCTTGCAATGTTATTTAGGTTCTCAGAACCTGTCTGAGGTGTTGTTACCCTCGTTTCTTGTGTTACCCGCCCCTCCTGGCAGTGCGAGAGCACCGCGATTCTCATCTGCAGTGCGGAAGCACGGCGTCCTCGGCAGTGTGGAAACACGGCAACTCTGCAGTGCGGGAGCACGGCGTCCTTTTCGCGATGCGAAAGCATGGTGTTCCTGGCAGTGTGGAAACACGGCGCCCCGGCAGTGCGAAAGCACGGCGTTCCTTTTGCAGTGCGCAAGCACCGCGTCCTTATTTTTGCAGTGCGAGAGCACGGCGACTCATTGCAGTGCGGAAGCACGGCGTTTCCTTGCAATGTTATTTAGGTTCTCAGAACCTGTCTGAGGTGTTGTTACCCTCGTTTTTTGTGTTACCCGCCCTTCCTGGCAGTGCGAGAGCACCGCGACTCTCATCTGCAGTGCGGAAGCACGGCGTCCCCGGCAGTGTGGAAACACGGCAACTCTGCAGTGCGGGAGCACGGCGTCCTTTTCGCGATGCGGAAGCATAGCGTTCCTGGCAGTGCGGAAGCACGGCGCTCCGGGCAGTGCGAAAGCACGGCATTCCTTTGGCAGTGCGAAAGCACCGCGTCCTTATTTTTGCAGTGCGAAAGCACGGCGCTTCTTGCAGTGCGAAAGCACGGCGTCCCCCATCGCAGTGCGCAAGCACGGCATGCAGGGCGAAAGCCCGGCCCGCAGGGCGAAAGCCCGGCAAAGGTAGTGCGCGAGCTTGACCAAGGCAGTGTGGGAACACGGCAGCCAGATTGCGAGCTCGTCCGAACGTCGTGCGCAAGCATGACACATCGGTCAGTGAGTGTCTGGATTGTCATTACGCGGACGCACACCTTCGCGGTGTGGGAACACCGCGGCAGTGTGAAAACACGGCACGCAGTGCGCAAGCACGGCCCGCAGGGCGAAAGCCCGGCGATTTGTTTCTGTGTTTTTGTGTTTCTGTGTTTTTGTGTTTCTGTGTTTTTGTGTTTCTGTGTTTTTGTGTTTCTGTGTTTTTGTGTGTTTTGTGTACCCTGTGTTGTCCCTCCTGGCAGTGCGAGAGCACGGCGCTCTTACCTGCAGTGCGACAGCACGGCGTCCTTCTGCAGTGTGAAAACACGGCGACTCGGCAGTGCGAAAGCACCGCGTCCTTATTTTTGCAGTGCGAAAGCACGGCGCTCTCACCTGCAGTGCGGAAGCACGGCGTCCTCGGCAGTGTGGAAACACGGCGCCCCGGGCAGTGCGAAAGCACGGCGCTCTCACCTGCAGTGCGGAAGCACGGCGTCCCCGGCAGTGTGAAAACACGGCGACTCGGCAGTGCGAAAGCACCGCGTCCTTATTTTTGCAGTGCGAGAGCACGGCGACTCATTGCAGTGCGGAAGCACGGCGTTTCCCTTGCAATGTTATTTAGGTTCTCAGAACCTGTCTGAGGTGTTGTTCACCTCGTTTTTTTTGTGTGTTACCCGCCCTTCCTGGCAGTGCGAGAGCACCGCGACTCTCATCTGCAGTGCGGAAGCACGGCGTCCCCGGCAGTGTGAAAACACGGCAACTCTGCAGTGCGGGAGCACGGCGTCCTTTTCGCGATGCGGAAGCATAGCGTTCCTGGCAGTGCGGAAGCACGGCGCTCCGGGCAGTGCGAAAGCACGGCATTCCCTTGGCAGTGCGAAAGCACCGCGTCCTTATTTTTGCAGTGCGAAAGCACGGCGCTTCTTGCAGTGCGAAAGCACGGCGTCCCCCATCGCAGTGCGCAAGCACGGCATGCAGGGCGAAAGCCCGGCCCGCAGGGCGAAAGCCGGCAAAGGTAGTGCGCGAGCTTGACCAAGGCAGTGTGGGAACACGGCAGCCAGATTGCGAGCTCGTCCGAACGTCGTGCGCAAGCATGACACATCGGTCAGTGAGTGTCTGGATTGTCATTACGCGGACGCACACCTTCGCGGTGTGGGAACACCGCGGCAGTGTGAAAACACGGCACGCAGTGCGCAAGCACGGCCCGCAGGGCGAAAGCCCGGCGATTTGTTTCTGTGTTTGTGTGTTTCTGTGTTTTTGTGTTTCTGTGTTTTTGTGTTTCTGTGTTTTTGTGTGTTTTGTGTACCCTGTGTTGTCCCTCCTGGCAGTGCGAGAGCACGGCGCTCTTACCTGCAGTGCGACAGCACGGCGTCCTTCTGCAGTGTGAAAACACGGCGACTCGGCAGTGCGAAAGCACGGCGTCCATTTATGTACAGTGCGAAGCACGACACTTCCTGGCAGTGTCCTGCAAGTGTGACACGGCGCTCCCCGGCAGTGCGAAAGCACGGCGCTCTCACCTGCAGTGCGGAAGCACGGCGTCCTGGGCAGTGCGGAAGCACGGCGACTCGGCAGTGCGAAAGCACCGCGTCCTTATTTTTGCAGTGCGAGAGCACGGCGACTCTTTGCAGTGCGGAAGCACGGCGTTTCCCTTGCAATGCTACTTAGGTTCTCAGAACCTGTCTGAGGTGTGTTCACCTCGTTTTTTTTGTGTTACCCGCCCTTCCTGGCAGTGCGAGAGCACGGCGCTCTCATCTGCAGTGCGGAAGCACGGCGTCCTCGGCAGTGTGAAAACACGGCAACTCTGCAGTGCGGGAGCACGGCGTCCTTTTCGCGATGCGAAAGCATGGTGTTCCTGGCAGTGCGGAAGCACGGCGCCCCGGGCAGTGCGAAAGCACGGCATTCCTTTTGCAGTGCGAAAGCACCGCGTCCTTATTTTTGCAGTGCGAAAGCACGGCGTTTCTTGCAGTGCGAAAGCACGGCGTCTCTTGCAGTGCGAAAGCACGGCGTCCCCCATCGCAGTGCGGAAGCACGGCGGCCTCTTGCAGTGTGCAAACACGGCGTCCCCCATTGCAGTGCGGAAGCACGGCGGTCCTTTGCAGTGCGAAAGCACGGCGTCTCTTGCAGTGCGGAAGCACGGCGTCCCCCATCGCAGTGCGGAAGCACGGCGGCCTTTTGCAGTGTTTAAACACGGCGTCCCCCATCGCAGTGCGGAAGCACGGCGGCCTCTTGCAGTGTGCAAACACGGCGGTCTCTTGCAGTGTGCGAACACGGCGTCTCAACGCAGTGCGAAAGCACGGCGCAGATCTTCAAGATCTTCTCTGAAGCTAGGCCTAGGATCTGGCCGGGTAGCTTGCTCATTTCTTCGGATGGTGCCGACGCATCACCACCGGTTGGCGAGGAACCAACCTGGCGCCCAGTTTATGTTCGGTCTATGTTGACCGGCGGAGAGGCGGCAGAATGTACTCAGGCATTTGGGACCTTCTGTCTGCCGTTTACCCCTTCCATCCTCACCCCCCCCTCTCCTCCCCCTCTCTTTTCCCCCCCCTTCCCTTAGTAGGAACAGTGTGTCACGATGTATATCGTAACTAGAGAAAGGCATTGAATTTAGGGCTCATTTATTCGACGCTCGGCTATCTTTCATAGAATCTGAGGGGTCAACGTTCAAGCCAGCCACTGGCCTACCGCTCAGCGTTGCTGCGCATCCTCTCTCCCCTCCCTCTCGGTCACTGAGGGAGGCTCGAGAAAGGCCAGCAAGAGGCAGTCGAGTTCGGAGAGCCAAGTCGAGCGGTCGAGAGAGGTGAGAAGGAAGCAGCGAGCAGCTAGCAACGTCACAGTACACCAGTACTAAGTGAACTCCGATTTCTTCAGCGACCGGGAGTTGTGTCGAGGCTGAAGTCGATTAGCCTCTCACACAGTGAACTCCACTGCTCTACACTCGTTTGGGCGAGTGTTAAACGACACTTAACCTGTTTGGACGACGGGTTGCCAGTTTCGACCAACGACAACATGTCAGGTTTGGTCGAAACCTGACTCCCCATTGGTAGGCCACCAGTGGGGCATCGAGGCGAGAGAGGACGTCTAGGAAGGCCAGGAAAAGCCCTTCCCGCAACTCCGCGGACGATCCGGACCCCAGGAGGACAGCTAGTGCCCGGCCAGTAGGACTTAGGAGAGTCTAGAGTGCTGGCCGCCGCAGCGTGCTGGTCCAGTGCGGGATCGCAAGAGGACGTCTAGGAAGGCTAGGAAAAGCCTTTCCCGCAACTCCGCGGCCGATCCGGACCCCAGGAGGACAGCTAGTGCCCGGCCAGTAGGACTTAGGAGAGTCTAGAGTGCTGGCCGCCGCAGCGTGCTGGTCTAGTGCGGAATCGCAAGAGGACGTCTAGGAAGGCTAGGAAAAGCCTTTCCCGCAACTCCGCGGCGATCCGGACCCCAGGAGGACAGCTAGTGCCCGGCCAGTAGGACTTAGGAAAGTCCAGAGTGCTGGCCGCCGCAGCGTGCTGGTCCAGTGCGGGATCGCAAGAGGACGTCTAGGAAGGCCAGGAAAAGCCTTTCCCGCAACTCCGCGGACGATCCGGACCCCAGGAGGACAGCTAGTGCCCGGCCAGTAGGACTTAGGAAAGTCTAGAGTGCTGGCCGCCGCAGCGTGCTGGTCCAGTGCGGGATCGCAAGAGGACGTCTAGGAAGGCCAGGAAAAGCCTTTCCCGCAACTCCGCGGACGATCCGGTCCCCAGGAGGACAGCTAGTGCCCGGCCAGTAGGACTTAGGAGAGTCTAGAGTGCTGGCCGCCGCAGCGTGCTGGTCCAGTGCGGGATCGCAAGAGGACGTCTAGGAAGGCTAGGAAAAGCCTTTCCCGCAACTCCGCGGACGATCCGGACCCCAGGAGGACAGCTAGTGCCCGGCCAGTAGGACTTAGGAAAGTCTAGAGTGCTGGCCGCCGCAGCGTGCTGGTCCAGTGCGGGATCGCAAGAGGACGTCTAGGAAGGCCAGGAAAAGCCTTTCCCGCAACTCCGCGGACGATCCGGTCCCCAGGAGGACAGCTAGTGCCCGCCAGTAGGACTTAGGAAAGTCTAGAGTGCTGGCCGCCGCAGCGTGCTGGTCCAGTGCGGGATCGCAAGAGGACGTCTAGGAAGGCCAGGAAAAGCCTTTCCCGCAACTCCGCGGACGATCCGGACCCCAGGAGGACAGCTAGTGCCCGGCCAGTAGGACTTAGGAGAGTCTAGAGTGCTGGCCGCCGCAGCGTGCTGGTCCAGTGCGGGATCGCAAGAGGACGTCTAGGAAGGCTAGGAAAAGCCTTTCCCGCAACTCCGCGGCCGATCCGGACCCCAGGAGGACAGCTAGTGCCCGGCCAGTAGGACTTAGGAGAGTCTAGAGTGCTGGCCGCCGCAGCGTGCTGGTCCAGTGCGGGATCGCAAGAGGACGTCTAGGAAGGCTAGGAAAAGCCTTTCCCGCAACTCCGCGGCCGATCCGGACCCCAGGAGGACAGCTAGTGCCCGGCCAGTAGGACTTAGGAAAGTCCAGAGTGCTGGCCGCCGCAGCGTGCTGGTCCAGTGCGGGATCGCAAGAGGACGTCTAGGAAGGCCAGGAAAAGCCTTTCCCGCAACTCCGCGGACGATCCGGACCCCAGGAGGACAGCTAGTGCCCGGCCAGTAGGACTTAGGAAAGTCTAGAGTGCTGGCCGCCGCAGCGTGCTGGTCCAGTGCGGGATCGCAAGAGGACGTCTAGGAAGGCCAGGAAAAGCCTTTCCCGCAACTCCGCGGACGATCCGGTCCCCAGGAGGACAGCTAGTGCCCGGCCAGTAGGACTTAGGAGAGTCTAGAGTGCTGGCCGCCGCAGCGTGCTGGTCCAGTGCGGGATCGCAAGAGGACGTCTAGGAAGGCTAGGAAAAGCCTTTCCCGCAACTCCGCGGACGATCCGGACCCCAGGAGGACAGCTAGTGCCCGGCCAGTAGGACTTAGGAAAGTCTAGAGTGCTGGCCGCCGCAGCGTGCTGGTCCAGTGCGGGATCGCAAGAGGACGTCTAGGAAGGCCAGGAAAAGCCTTTCCCGCAACTCCGCGGACGATCCGGTCCCCAGGAGGACAGCTAGTGCCCGGCCAGTAGGACTTAGGAAAGTCCAGAGTGCTGGCCGCCGCAGCGCGCTGGTCCAGTGCGGGATCGCAAGAGGACCTCTGGGAAGGCCAGGGAAAGCCTTTACCAGGGCCCCGCAACCAACCCGGACCCCGGGAAGACACCCGGTGCCCGAGGACTAGGACTCAGTCCCGACACGAAGCCCTTTTCTCACGACTAACACTGCAAGGTTCCTGTTCCCTTCTTTCCGCGACCAACCCTGTTTGGCAGTGCGAAAGCACGGCCCCTCTTTCCTAAAAGAGGGAAACATTCCTCCAAAGCACTCCAAGCCCTGTTTCAACCCCCAACCCGAGCGAGGGTGGTTGACGGACGCCCCACCGAGACTCCCGTCCCCTGCCGCGGCCCTCCCCAGTCGCCGACTGAGTTTAGCCGGCCCAGAGCGACACTGGGAACTCTGATAGAGACAGGTGTGGGCAAAAATCTACTCAGATAACGATTAATTGATAATCAACCAATATTGTTATTATCAAGACATTATTAAAGTACTTCAATTAGCATTCTAAATAAATAGATATAAATCAGATAAGTAAATTCGACGATTGGATCTAGTTGTGCTGTATGGAAAGTGTTATTGTGAAAACTCTTCCACATCCGATCAACCAATCAAACAAATCAAACGAACCATTCAAACAGAGACGGAACTTATCATTATTCTATTGTCGCAGTGTATAATTGATGTATCTTTTGAAAGTTTTGAGGAATGAATAAATGAGCAATAAATTTGTCGCACCAGGCACCGACAGCCAAGTATCGGATGTGGACGGCATCCCATACTCAACCCTGCTGTACGGGGCGGGTCCCGGCTACACGGCGCCCCCGGGCGACACCCCTCAACGGCAGCTCACAGCAGGCTCTGCACGAGGCGGCGGTGCCGCGTCAGTGGAGCACCCACGGCGGCGAGGATGTGCCTGTCTTCGCCAAGGGGCCCCTCGCCAAGGCACTCTTCTCCGGCACCATCGACCAGACCTTCATTCCGCATGCCATCGCCTATATAGCTTGCCTCGGCGAGCATGTGGAGCGCTGTGAAAACCTGAATATGTCGGCGTTTGCTTATCGGGGTGAGTGTGGAGTATCAATTATTCGAGAAAATATAATTATCTAAGAATAAATAAATAAATAAATGTTTATTCCAAAACATTATCTAAGAATAAATTATAGAATGGATTATATTGAATAAGATTATAGAATCTGAGCATGTGAATAGAATGACGGAAGACAGGTTATCAAAATTGATGGTCCGCAACTACAACCCAGAAGGGAAGAGAGACCGAGGGCGTACAAGGAAAAGATGAATGGATGTGAGCACAAAATACAGAAAAATTATAGTAGTTTTTCCTTATATGAGGTTCGAAACAGGCAGAGATGCCTGAGCCCTGTAAGGTGGAATTAGAAATTGATTACTTAGTATTCATAATTGTTCTTCACTATTATTCACTGTATTAATTATTCTCTACTTTTTTCAACTGAGTGAATCTTGAATAAATGAGTAAGGTACCTCTTCCTAAAAACTACTTACTCGTAGCACGTAGTGATTGGCGAAAAATTAATGAATATTCTTGAAGATAAAAAAATGATCTTTTTTGAAATTGACTGATAACGCTCCCAGTATGATTAGTAAAAACAGAGAGGTAAGCTAAATAGTGTAATCAGAGTGAACCGCATATATGATTATAAAAAGGTAATAGATGATTATAAGATGGGTAATAGTAGTTTCTTCCCAACGTTAGTCTTTCTATTAACTTTGGTTTCTTCTTATATTCTATCAGTTTGGTTTCTATTTTGTTAATCGCTCAAATACTTAGAACAAATCTCACGTTTAATCCTTTTTATTCTATTGCACTAGCTTTGAAAAAAATCAACAATTGAAAACAGATTATTATGTTCGTAGCTCATCAATTCATTCATTGATTCAATGATTTATACAATAATTCATCAGCATGATTGGGGGAGGACCAACAGGCAGAGCCCAAGACTGTTGCTCCGCCGAATTTTTATTCATGTACTGGGAATTCTGGTAATGTTCATCATCCAAGCAATGACTGAATTTCGAAAAAAATTATGGGAGATACAGCTATCCTATTTAGCATTATCTCACTCGGTGAAATGCAAAAGGCTCATTCCCACTTCATTACATGATGTCTTACTCAATTAAATTTATACTTTATCTTTTTATACAGTACTCTCAATAAAACATAATTATTAGAATGGTTGTGTGAGAGATGACAGGCTTGAGAGGCTTCACCATTGGAAGCTATGTATAGCCAGTGCGTGCGCAGGCTCTGAATTACTGGGCCTATGATTTTCTTATCTGATATTCACCATCATAGAGTGAATAATGTCATAGAGAGAAGATGGCGTATTCAGTAGTAAACTTCTCCAACAATGATAGTTTTTATACGAACTTAGTTCTTCCCCTACATGGTCATGATCTAGCTCTTCCGATATCGTATATCATTTCACGGGGTTGCTTCTCATCTAAAAATAATTTTGTACTTCTCTATTTTTTCCAGCCCAACTGCGCCGTACCAGGATCAGCATTCGTTCTAGCGAGCAGTAAATACAACAAAAATCTGCTGCAAGATGCTGAGAGCTCATCATCAACGAACGAATTTGTACAGTTAAACTCAGTGATGAGCATTATAATTGTTTGTACTGTGCTTGTGCTCTAAAAACTATGATTGTTACTGTTTAAGCCATCTAGTCAGTTTGCTCCTTAAGTATTTTGAATTCTCAATAAATATTTCCTCCAGTTGTTTTGTCTGATTGCCCTGTGGTGAAATTCGCCCATCAGACTTCTGGCGTGCCAAGACATCATAATGATTACAAATCGCTGCAGGTAAGATTACTGTGAACCATAATAACTCTTGAATATTTATGATTTCATGCATTTCATGATATTCATTATGTTCATAGTGTTTGATTTTTGTGCATTGGATAATCTTTATATAGAACAAATAATTTCAGTTATCATTTATACAATATTTTTTGGCATCCTATTTATATTTTCGCTACGGTATCATTAACCTTTCACAGTTTATTAATATGATTCATGAGTTCCTTTCATGAGCGTTAGTTGATAACAATGTGAATCCCACAGGAAAACATTATTGTCTTGCTCATTTTTTTCTTCAATAATTTATAAAATAGTCTATTTTTTAGACTGTAGTTGATTACAAAATTACGATGTCAATTCCTGCATGAAAACATAGTATTGTTCATTCTCTGCTCTGATATTTATAAAACTATTTTCATTTGAACTGTAGTTGATAACAATGTCAATTCCTGCACAAGAATATTTTCTCGCTCATTCTTTGCTCTTGTGATAATTTATTGAACAATTTTTTAGACAGTTTTCTTGGAAGAATATAATGCTTCTATTTCATTTTAAACCCTTCGATAATGTTTGTCCACATTCTAGAGCTAAATATTTTATTGCTTTGCCTTCCATTCCAGATCACAAAACGGATTCAAAATAAAAAATTGCAACTGCATGATCAATAAAGTTGTATTGGATGCTAGAAATGAAACATTCCTCAATGATTCATCATCGAGAGGCATCCTCCATAAATGTTTTCTTCTTCGAAAAATTTGCTGCACTTTGCCGAGACAGTAGTGTTCGATGTATCATTTCGATTATGTAATAATTTTGTATCCTGCCTGAATCTGGTCATGTAAGTATTGCTGGAGTAGTGATCAAAACATTCCTTCTATAGAACAATATCCCAGTTTATCATATCATATCACATTCATCCCATAATAACTCAATAGTTACTTGCGAATCTTCTTGTGAGAGGCTATTTTTGAAACTTATATTTTTAAGCTTTAATATAATAAGATTTGATCGGCACAAGTATCAAGTCTCTCAAAATAGCAATAACAATCACCAAATGTATTATTAAGAGTCAACACAACACTGGTACGAAGTTATTCTATAACTATTCCATTCACCAGTGATGAAGTAACAGATGAATGATATGTTATGTTATCATCATCCAACATTCTTAACAGACCACACTCTCATAGAATGTTTCCTCTCATATACACAGTTTTCACTCGTAAAATGAAACTAATTCTAGAGCTCCTCTATAATCTTTCTCTCATTTTTAAACTCACAAAATCTCATAGCACAGAAATAACGCGTTACAAATAATGTCATCTCCACTAGAATGAAATATTTTCTATTTTATCTTTGCCACTAAATCCGTACAACATCTTATTCCCTTTCATAAAAGCAAATAGACGACACTTTCTCCTGCAGCTCGCACACAGCATGTGAGAGATACTTTTATAAAATACGAGTCTAGTGCTCTCATGGATTGTCACAACTACAATGTCACAAGTCTCCAGAAATATTTCACATCCAAGTATATTTTTTTACTTTTCCCTCTCTTTATTTGACTGTTCCTCTTCTGAAACCGAGCATACTGTCAGAACGGAAATGTGCACTTGGCATCATCTCTCCTGAGTTCAAACTAGGTTTTTGGTAGTTTCCAAGTATCTCGTTGAAAGTGGGCGAAATTGTATGCTTGGGAAATGGCGTTTGTGAGTGGTGGCCTGCCATTATACACTTGGAAAACACTTTGTCTCAGTGATAATCATTATGTGCTAGACTTTTGTCGCTAACTACATTGTTGCCATTCTGGAATTGAAATTTGTTTCATCACAGTTTGACCTGTGACATTTGAAGCAGCTAGTGTGTAAAGATCGTGAGTACTCTCTTGCAATTCGTTGTTCACTGCGTCACTAGCTTTCTTTCACTTTTTCTTTTTCATATTCTTCCTCATCCCTATTATTCTTATAATAAGAAGGAGTATTCTTCTTATTTCTATCATCACCTTTTTTCTACCCTTCTTCTCGTTCCTCTACTTGTCCTTCAACCGCTCCTTTTCCTCCTTCTTCGCCACCTCCTTCTTCTCCTCTTCCTTTTCTTCTTCCTCCTCCTCTTCCTTCTTCTTTTCCTCCTTCTCATCTTCTTTCTTCTTGTCTTTCCCCTCCTCCTTTACCTTCTTTCTACCTCTTCTCCTCGTTCCTCTACTTGTCCTTCAACCGCTCCTTTTCATCCTTCTTCGCCACCTCCTTCTTCGCCACCTCCTTCTTCGCCACCTCCTTCTTCTCCTCTTCCTTTTCTTCTTCCTCTTCCTCTTCCTTGTCCTTTTTCTCTTTCTCCTTCTCCTTTTCTCCCCTCTCTTAATTCTTATTTTCCTTCTTCCTCCTACTCTCCCCCTTCTGCTCTTTTTTATACTTCTCTTCCTCCCCCTCGTTTCTTCATTCTCTTCCTTTCCTCCCTTCTTCTTCCTTTTTGCTATTCTCTAACTAATCTTCCAACTTCTCTTCTCTTTATTCTCCATCCACTCTTCCTTCCATTTTTCCTTCTCTTTCTCCTTCTCCTCCTTCTTCTCCATCTCATCCTCTATATTGATTCCTTTCATCCCTTATTCATTCTTCATATTATTCCCTTTCATGTTTCTTCTCCTGTTCCTCCTTGCACAGCCCTTTCTCCTTCTTTTATCCATTCTTTCTCCTCCCCCTCGATCTCCTCCTCATCTCCATCATCTCCACCTTCACCTTCCTTATTCCTCACTATCTCTCACTCCTTATTACTCTT